>NC_083774.1:22659887-22749887 GCF_963514075.1 Conger conger
ACCCTCAGCGCCGCCGGGCAGCGTGCCGTCTCCCCGTACGCCGGCCTAATCTGAGCCCCTCTCGCACCTGCTCTCCCCCGGCCGCAGAGCGCCCAGCATGGGCGCCCAAAGCCCATTCACACTCGGCCTGCTTTCAGCGGCCGCCTCGCCGAAAACCGGCAAACACGGAAAACCCCCTCTCCCCGTCCCCCGTATAAAATCCCACTGCGGCCCCGGCAAAGCTTTTAATCAAGTGCTACAGCCCGGGCCATTGTTTAGACCAAGTAATCTTCTTTAAAACAGTTCCAATAATCTAATTTAGAAGCCGCTAAATAATTGATATTGTGCTGGATTCACGCAGTGCTTTTTTTCCCCGCCTCCGATATCCCTCTTGAAGTTGCCTTTCCAGTGGCTTTGTCTGAAGGTCATTTATTTTAATGGCCACAACGCTCCGTGATTTACACCACAGTGTAGTAAAGGAGATCAAAGACATACGCCGGAGTGTTTAGAATACATTAAATGTGATCGAATCAGCCAGGAGGGGCCATATTTCCATGGATAAACAATCCTGCTAAGTTGACCGCTTATCCTTTTCTCAGTCTGGCTCTTCTCCCGACGGGGGAAAACAAGCCTGCCTTTTTCGCGACATTTTCCTCTGCGAACGAAGGCAGATAAACAGCGGCGCGGTTTTGAACTGGCCTCTTCACAAGACTCTTTTCATTCGCTCTGAGAGAGGAAATCCTGCGATTACCACCCGATACCCCAGCACGGCCGAGGCTTTAGAAGCAGCGTGGACAGTGGGGGAGACACTGCTTCATACCAGGGTGTGTGTGTGTGTTTTTATTATCCAAAAGCAACCCGATAACCATGAGCGTGTTATGAAAGCCGCGGGGCGCTAATGGCCGGGGCCGCGTGGCCCTCCGGTCCCGGGGAGGTGGCGTGACCGGGAGCGGGCCGCAGTCACGCCGTGTGTAACCTGAAGCAGGCGGGGTCTCTGGCCAGACCAAGGTGTGCGAGTGTGATACTGTGTGTGTGTGTGTGTGTGTGTGTGTGTGTGTGTGTCTGTGTGTCTGTGTGTCTGTGTGTGTGTGTGTGTGTGTGTGTGTGTGTGTGTCTGTGTGTGTGTGTCTGTGTGTGTGTGTGTGTCTGTGTGTGTGTGTCTGTGTGTGTGTGTCTGTGTGTGTGTGTCTGTGTGTGTGTCTGTGTGTGTGTGTGTCTGTGTGTGTCTGTCTGTGTGTGTCTGTCTGTGTGTCTGTCTGTGTGTGTGTCTGTCTGTGTGTCTGTCTGTGTGTCTGTCTGTGTGTGTGTGTGCGTATTCACAGAGCCACGGTCTGGGAGGGGGTCCAGGAAAAGGAAGGCCAGGTTCTTTTATTAATCTGGGGGAGGGCAGGCGTGTGGACGCCCTCGCGCCGGTGAGTGTAACGGCTCCCCGGCGGAGGCACCTGGCCGAGAGGGCACGCGCAGCAGAGCCGCCTCGCCCGGAGGAACACATCCTGTGCCAAGTGGAGGAGCTCGCGGAGAGTATTCAGTGCTCTGGCGCGCGTGCAGCCCCCGTTTCCTCGCTTCAGGCCGAGTTCAGCTTTCCTCCAGCCCCTGCCTGGACCTGGCCCCCACCAGGAAAGTCCATTTCAGCCAATTCAGCGACTGCAAAGCGGTTTTAGCGAGGCGTATTTTTACCGCCCGTAAACGGAGCGTTTGCAGCGGCCCTGCATGCTGAGCGGCCCCATCGCCCAGGGAGGAGAAACCAACCTCCTGTCCCCTCCATCATCAGCGGCCGTGGAAACAAAATGGAGGGAGGAGGACTCTATCAGGGGACTGATTCCAGCTCTTCACAATCAATCTGCGGCCTTGGCTGGCGTCTTAGCCTCTCCAGTTCACACGGCGCGAAACTGGGGCAGTGATTTAAAAGTTAAAATTACAGCGGCGGCGTTCATATAAGGGTCAGGAGAAGGTCGGGAGAAGCATGTACGCTGTGAATATGAAAGTGCAGGATGGCATTACAGCAGTTAAACACCGCACAAAGCCTTGTTTTGTAAAGGTCTCTTATTAGCGGCCGGTCAGGCTAATTGAGGGGAGAGGTTAATGAATGTGGTGCCAAGTCCCAGGCTGCACAGAATACGCACACTCCAAACAACACGCAAAGCATGCTGGGAAAGCCTTTTACCATATGATTGAGCATTATATCTCTCTATCAAACTTGCTGTAATTGCATGTCATTAAAATACTTAATCTTGATATATCCCCCAGCTTTAAAAATGACCCCATTCAAATGATGTGGAACCACTGCTGATAATTGTATCCTTTAGAGGAAGACTGTGTCTCAGAGTAAAGAAGAGGACACTGACTGGTGGTTATTAGAAATGAAGGTATGGTACACGCGGACTGTGCAACCCTGGGTGAGAAAAGGGCTACTTAATGACTTTCTGCTCGTGTCTCCAGAGATGAAAGACATTAAATTACCACACTTAGACACAGCCATGGTTTAAATGGGGCCTAGGGCTGTTTTCTGAGTCTCTTACCTAACTGGAACTTGAAACTAATTTCAAGTTTTCAGGGAAATCCTGAGTATGTGTCTCGAAAATATACCCCAAGGAAAGGTCTTTGGATGAAGCCATTGTACCGTGAACACACACAAATATTATTTACAAAGCAGATGAATAGACGCTTAAATAGGACCAGCCTATTCTCTGGGTTTTATTTTCGGAGAGAACCGATCCGGGTGCCTTTATTTTGTCGTGTTTACACGCCGGGGCGAGCCGGAGGGAGGGTCTCTCCCCGCTGTAGCGTGCGGCGCAGCGGCACGGTAAACCGGAGTAAACACACGGGGCCCAGTCAGCCGAGCCGCCAGCCGAGCTGACCGCATCCATCACTGTCACATCGCCATGCCGACGTCACGGGAAGCTCCTCCCCTGGGCCTGCCGATTCCGCACACAAACCTACAGCACCTGTCGCCTCTGAAAGGCACTCCCACACAAACCTGCAGCACCTGTCCCCTCTGAAAGGGACATGAAGGCAGAGGGGCTGGGGGAGGAGGAGAGCCCTGCTAACGGTAGCTAACCCGCTACGAATACGCCCAACTTTCAGAGGGCTCCGTTCCCCGCCCGGTTCTCTCTCCCGCTGTGCGCGCTGGTGATGTCACCGGTCGGAGCGTTGGCCTCTGAGCGTCAGCTGGTAGACAGTGGTCTCTCTCCGCATGGTGTGCGGAGAGCCCATTATCGCCAGGATGACCTCAGTTACCGAACGTGCTGCGGCAGAGAGCGATGATGTGGACTCTGTCCACTCCATTACCCATGAGCCCGACTGCACCCTAACCCCCAACTCACAAACACGACAGAAACCGCTACTGCAAGCTAATGCTGCACCCGCACAAAAACACAGCGCTCCATTAGGACAGTCATAGGCTTCAGAAAACAGTGGGCAGGACCACCCAATGGACTTCTCACGGAGGGGTAAACAGCTTCAAGAAACATGTCACGTCAGAAAGCCATGCCCTTGCTGCGAGAAGGAAGTGCCTGAATTTGGAATCCGTTACCGTCTCAGGAAAAAGGCAGGCATTCAAATGCAAAACCAAGTAAATGCAGGAGGAGAAAAGGGATATAATAAGATATAACTATGCTGAGAGAACACCTTTTTATATTGGGGTTCATTTCGACCTGTTCTTCAACACAATCACATCTGTGCTGCCATCCGAGACTGCTCTCTTCTTTAGCAGTGATAGTGCGGTCCTCTCTCGCACACGGTCTTCAATCACAATCACTGCGAGCGGCGTGGAGTTGGATGCACCGCGCCGCACTTATCCAATCACAGAGAGAGGAGCCAGGAGGGCGGCCACGAGGAACAGCGAGGAGGGGCCGCACCACGCCGCCCTTAATCAGGCGCGGGACACTGTGATGGAGGACAGGGCCGTTAAAAAGCGAGCGGCGCAATGGAGCGGCCTCACGGATCAGCGGCACGGAGGCCGGCGGAGACGGGGGAGACGGAGAAGCGCGCTGCTCTTCAGCCTGACGGGCCTTCGCTCACAGCTCACGGAGCAGCTCTGCTAACGTCCCGCAGCCCGACGGCCCCGGCGGGGGGGTGGAAATCTCCCCCCTGCGCTTTCCCTGTTCGCAGGGAAGGATGAGAACGAGGGGGTGGGGGGGGGGGCGTGTTCTTGGTCCTTTCCTTGTGAAGTCCCACTGTGTTCCAGCAGACACGCGTCACAACACAGACTGAAACAATGACCTAATGGCCCGGGGTGACTGGCTATTGTACAACCGCTGGGTATTCTGCAGAGAACATACAGCATAGATGTGTGGCCTTGGGCAAAAAAAACCAACAAAAAAACCCCCACTTAATTCAGCAACACGCACACGCACCTACATTTGCCATTGTATTAGGAGGCTTGTTTCATTTCCTCATTACGAACCGTAGCAGGAGTGACTTACCCCATAGTGATTTATGTGCACGCCTTTCATTCCTTCGTATCTGCGAGTGTAGGCAAACAAGGCAATCACAAACAAAGTGCCTGAAAGCGGCCCTCATTCTCCAGCTTCTGAGGCTGAAGACACGCAAAATGAAAAGAGAACGAAGCATTCTTCAGAGGGAGTGTAATTACCTGCTGCAACCCCTCAGCAGTCTGCGCTCCTAATCAGACTCCCCAGGTACGAAGTTGCTGGGGGAGGGGGGGGGGTGCAAAGTTGTCATAACCCCGCTGATTACTCCTGACGGCTTCAATCGCGCAATAAATTCTGCAATCAGCCTGCTGGTGCTACCGAATCAGAGAGGGAGGGAAACCAGGGACGTGCGCTCCCCCAAAAGAGCTTCCAGAGCGCGGGGGGGCAGACACTCGCACCGTGGCCCTGCAGGGGGGGGGCGAAGGGGCCCGGGCCTACAATCTCAAATTGTGTTCCTTTCACAAATGCCGGACTGCACAGCGAGTCTTCAGAAATGTGTGTGGCGACGCTATCTTGACTTCGCGTATTGTACGGTCTTGTGTGGGAATCTTGTATAAATGCGTGAGTGGAGCGCAGAGCAGAGCGGAAATGAGTGGCTTTGGGAACAGTGGAAGCATTGAGGTTCACTGAACAACACGCCTCACACTCGCCAAGCCCTGCCACTGGCGCCATATGGGGAGGGGGGTCCGGACGATTCCAAGGGTCCTTACTGACAGACGCCCTCAAAATACGAGAACATAGGATTTTCTGGTGTGGCCTGGGGTGGGCTGGGGTCCAATGTGAGAGCTTTTCACAGTGCCCAAAATCCATGGCATTCCAGCCCTGCATGTCCCAGGTCCTGAAAATGCGTGCGCACTCACACACTTTGAGAATGTGTGAGGTAATGCCATCTTCCCTTATGTGTGACCCCAGCTCCAGGAGGACGCCTACCACACCTGACGAGCGTATCTCAGAAATCACACATGCATATTTGGGGGAGGGTGCGGGGGGAGAAGGCCGCCCCTCACAGCTGTGTGAGAGCACAGGGGAAAGTGTGGCGCTTAAAGGGGTCATTTCCATACGCTCCGGTTCAGCTTCACCCCCCCATTACGTAATTAGGGCTTCTTAAAGTCCTTTTTCGTGCTCTTGGAGTCAGACATCTGTTTGCAACATGTCTGGCGAGGAGCCGCGGCTGGTGCTTCCTCTGAGCCTGGGTGGAGGGGGCTGGGAGGGCCGGGCCTGCTGGGACTCTGCCCCGCTCCTCACACCACAGAGCTGCAGCCGTTCCAGTCTCAGCCGTCCGGCCAGGGTCGAGGCCACGGCTTTCTGTGCACCAGGGGCAAGGGGCTGACTGTGCTCCTGTGGTCAGGAGGGGAGGCGCTTGTTCAGGGGACTGCTGCACCGTGGCCTCCTGTGAGCGACCTGACCTGTGTGGGCATTGTTGTGAGAGCATCGATTCGGTTTGCATGTGTGTGAGTGTGTGCGTGTGTGTGTGTGTGCATGGCAGGGGGTGTAGGGTACTGTTTGTCAAATAAAAGGTGTATAGTGCAATAGAGGTGGGAAATTTTAACTGTGAAACCTAAAATGAGTGGAGCCAGCCATCAACAGGGGGCAGGTTTGGATAAGCCCAGTTTGAAAGCCAGCATCTGGGCCACAGGTTGTGTCTTCACACCCCAGCAGGGGGACAGAGAGGCTGCAATCAGTGTCGAGAGGCTCATTAGACTTATGAAACAAGCTCTTTAGAGAACACAAAGAGCCTCATAAGATTTAGAATTTAGATTATAAATACACGTGGGACGTACCATTAGAACCAATAATTAATTGTATTCATGATAATATTTATAGGTGTTTAAATTTAAATCCTTCAAACAGTATATTGAATAATATACTCGTCAGTGAGATGACCTTGAGAGGACAACTGAAGGTCACTCGTACAGATTGTTCTGCTCGAAACACACGGGCTGTTTCTCGCCGTTCCATCACTCGCTGCCGGAGGCAGAGATGTAAATGTGGGTCCGGGGGGGGGAGGGGGTTAGGGCCGGCCCGAGGGGGACCCTGAGTGAGGGGGAGGGGGATTGGGCAGGCCTGAGGGGGACCCTGAGTGAGGGGGGGGGAGGGACTGGGGGGGATGGGACAGGGAACACACTTTGGACTTTGGGTGTGCCAGACTGGGACAGGCGGCAGGGCTGCGGGGTACGGGGTACGGGGCGATGCCGTCTCCGTGCCCAGCGCGGGGCCGCGGTGGAACAGGTGGCTGACGGAAAGGGGAGGAGGGGGGGCAGATGGCTTCGGGCGGCTCGTACGGACCAGGGAGAGGAGCGGCCCAACACGACAGCTCAACACTTTCAATTAGCGCGTCTCTGAGCCCCGAATTGGGCAGGCGCTAAAACGCATGCGGCGCACAGGACTCATGAGGCTTCCACCTTCATCCCCCCGCCCCCTAATGAGGAAACCAACCGGAGCGCAAAGTGCTTTGAAATTTACGCCTTTGCGGAGGAGCCCCTTCTTGCTGGGTTCCATTTCCTGGGTGGTGATAAATAAGAGCCGAGCGGTGTAAATACGTCGCTGTAAACAGCACTAATGAGTTGATCCTTAATTGGAAATTCAGAGCTGAGAAATGAGTGCGACTCTCCAAAAGGAGACGCAGTGGCAAACTCAGACTCAAGCCGAAGCGGGTTCTGAGGGAGCCTCTTACAGTGCACCCAACGCGGGCTGTTATATGGACAGTATACGCGAGGGTCAATGACATTACATACATTTTTCCTTTGGTTCATGGTAAACTCAGGGACTTTTACCACTTTAACATTCAAAAAAGATGTGGAGCAGCTATGTGCCGGTAAATAGAAACTACCAAATTGCTACCAATTTGTTAAATAGTGCGAAACAAGTACTTAACTGGGGTGGGCACATAAACTCCTTACAAGGGTTAAGACACAATATGTGGAAATTATTTATTTCCAGGAATGTTCCATTCTGCTACTGCTAACCCAGCCGAGAACCCCGCACTTGTTCAGAAGTCAACGTCTATTCTGTCTTTATTAGTTCATTTTCAGAAAAGCGCTCATTATTTCTGGGAAGAGGTGAATGAAAGTGAACACGAACTGAAGAGTCTCAGCGTTATCTTGGGATATGCACTACAGTGAGCTGTTACTGAGTTTCACTCAGAAAAAGTAGAGAAACACAGAGCATGGAAGTGTAAGATGAGACCTCTCAAACTCTAGGGCATACAGTATATGCACCATTACTGAACTAGTAACACAAATGGGGGACCTTTAATATGTTTAATACTGGGGGCCCCAGTATGTTTAATCTGACCAGCGAAGAACCCTGAAATTCACTGTCTGCAAGAACCCGGCTGCTTGTTACATATGCATCGTTGAAACACTGTCGGACAACGGTAAAGCTAATTGCATCATTATCAACAGTTACATTACTGGCATTTGGCAGACGCTCTTATCCAGAGCGACGTACAGTTGATTAGACTAAGCAGGAGACAATCTTCCCCTGGAGCAATGCAAGGTTAAGGGCCTTGCCCAAGGGCCCAACGGCTGTGGGGATCTTTTTGTGGCTACACTGGGATTAGAACCACCGACCTTGCGTGTCCCAGTCATTTACCTTAACCACTACGCTACAGGCCGCCCCTCAGCAGTATTGAGGTTCCTTGGCAGACCTCAGAAAAAACAGATCTGCTTGATATTCCTACTGAACTGCAACCTTAATTTGGATAATGACTGACCTGTGATATTTGACTAATCAAAAATAATCACGCAGAAAATGTTTTGCATTTATTAAAACCTTTCTACTTTTTCCTGTTTAGGAATTCGGAACCGGTCTTCAGGCACCCTCAAAAGTTTGGACTTGGGGGGCACTTCACAGCGACCTTGGCCTGCGGGAAGGAGGCCCGCTGTGGCTGAACACATGGAGACCCTGCCCGGCTGACACCTCCGTGTCTGGCCGCAAGCTGCTTGCTCGGCGGAGTCGAAGCAATGTCAAACTGCACGGGCCGCTCGCGGGGCCAGTTGGCTGAACACGACCCTGACGGATCCCAGCCCGGCCGCTCGCACTCATAATCTGGGCTCTGTATTCTCCTGCCAGACTGAGAGACCCTGACGAGGCGGCTTGGCTTTGAAGGACAAGCGCGTCTCTGATCTGCAGCCCCGCGCCCCTCCCAGACTTACCGAGGTCCAGTATGATGAGCTGGGCGCCCGCCTGCACGTTGCCCGCGTCGTTCTCTGCCAGGCACTGGTAGAAGCCCTCGTCCGACGTCACCAGGCCCAGGACCTGCAGGTTGTGTTCCTTCTGCAGGGAGGAAAACACAGATCACGTGACTTTTGAGTCCCTCTGGACATTTCTGATTGGGTTACACCCACTGCGGGACCACTCCAACACCACCACCATCACCAGAACCAAATCAGCTGAGACCAATTAACAACCCAGAGTCAACTTATGAAGAAATCCCTGTGGACCATCTACAGTTTGACTGTGAAGGCCCATCCCCACCAAGAGCTACAATAATGTGAGCATCCACATTGATGAACATTAATGTTCTGCAAATAACATCTCGGCTATGTCAACTGCCATTTTTAACGTCACACCATGTAAATGCAGACGGATTCTGATTGGCTATGAGTGTTTTATTGTTCATGCAGCTGAAAACAATAGCTCTGAAAATGATCCAATGATATTGTTCGTCACTGTCGTTGTCGTTATAGTTGAGGTGTGGACAACGCCATCCACTTGAGTGAGAAGAGTTAAAAACAACGTATTTATAGTCATCATTTTAGCAGTGGACGGGCCTTTACGCATACACTAACTGCATTTTAAAAGCGCAGGCATCTTTTTTGGATGCATCAGCAGCAGGCAACCTGCAAACGTCCTGACAGTACGGGACAAAAGCTAAAAAATCTTTCAATGTCAACATTTTGTTTAATGGTCTTCCAAACTGGTCCAGGGCAGCAGACGAGCGGGGTGGTGTGACCAGTGTGCCATTAGCCTGGAATAGCGCGCACAGAAATAGCGCGGGGCCGCAGACGCTGCCAGCGCTGGGGAAGGTCACACACACACGGGGCAATTAGTCAGGAGCCCCCACCGCGGGTCCGCCAGCATCTGGAGTCTAATTTCTCACTCAGCGCACGCCCGAATCTGAGCAGCTTATTTCACTTAGGAGCTCTGCTGTTTCCCGACAGCACGCATTACACTCACTTAAGGGGCAGTAAAGGCACTCCACACTGACCATTAGACACAATGGACAGCCCCCGGGCCTCCGCTGGCGGGGAAAGAACCGGAGCGCCGGGTACCCGACCAAGTCTAATGGTGAGACGGTTGACTTGGGGCTGATTGTGAAGCGACACACTGTTTCCAACCGCCACACACACACGCACGCGCACGCACACGCACACGCACACGCACACGCACACACACATGCACACACACACACACACTGTCCGATGTAATCAAGCACACGCGTGCAAACGCACATGCACATTCACACTCAGTCACACAGTCACACAGTCTCACACACACACACACATTGCCCGATGTGAACACACACACACACACACACACACACACACACACACACACACACACACACACACAGTCCGATGTAATCACGCACACGCACATTCACACTCAGTCACTCAGTCACACACACATTGTCCGATGTGAACACACACACGTGCGGGCGCACACGCACACAGAAAAACCAAATCCCACTGAACTCGGGACTTACGATGATTTTGAAGTAGTCGCTGGGGATGACGGCGTCCCCGTTCTTGACCCACTTGACGGTGGGAGGTGGGGAGCCGGTCACCTCGCACTCGAAGATGATGTCCCTGGACTCGTGGGCGTGGATGTTGGCGGGGCGCTTCAGGAACCGCGGGGGAACTGAAACACACAGAGGAGGACAAAGCACGCCAGGATAAGCGCAGCGCACAAAAACAGCCACTCAGTTCATCTTAGGCTGACATCGCCGCAGGGGTGGCAGAGGACACAAACGAGAGCTATTGTGATACCTTATTCATGGTATCAACACTAATGATGTGGAAATGTCTCCCAGTGAGAGTCCTGCTGATGCATTTCCCTAAATAAGCACCAATATAACAGGCAGCCAAATCCATTACACTGGTTTCTCAACAACACAGACCATATTTAAACTACACACAAGTTGCAATGTACCACTCATACATCTTCACAAATATGCAGCTATAAAACCCCTTCATTTTTCCCACTCGTACATCTTCAGGACAGGGCTGTTGATTGTACCCAAGTCTCCACGCTGGCACTAAAGTGCCGGGGCTGAAATGTGTGCGCTCCTCTGATGCCGTCGGTCACACAGCACAAGAGCAGAGCGTATCGGGCACAACACAGCGCTCGATGTGTCGCCGGAGCAAGCTGACACAGTGATAACCTGGAGAGCCTCGGTCAACCTGAAGCCACCAGGCCTGACTGAACAACAGCGACCACACGGCTACCAGCTCCATGCCGCAGCAGGAACGTGACCGAGCTCAGACAGGCCGCGTGGGGAATCCCACACCTCCTCAGCCTCTCTTTAAAAGGAAAAGCACTCTCGCTTTTACGGCTATACGCATTTCCACACTCCGGGAAAATAAAGGTCACCCCCACGCCATTAGGCAGCAGAAAAAAACCCCCACAGTTTGAAGACTTCCTCAGCATTTACACTCAAAATCCAGTTTCCACAGTAACCTCCACTGCCCTTGGCTTTCAACAGAGCCCGGCTGATTTAGGCTGACAGGCTGGAAAATGATATGCTTTGGGAAAGTGTCGGACTTCATTTTCTGTTCTGAACTGCATGTCCCAGTAGCCGGCTTGCAAACGGTGCCCATCCACGGCTCATAATGACTGGTCTACAGAAGGAATGTTCAGTTCTCTTTTTTTTTTTTCTTACAACCAAGCAGCAGAGGAAATATATTTGATCTTGAGTGGAGATTAACAGCAACCACACTTCCCCTTGTGAGTGGGCAACTTGAACTTAATATCCCAACCCCAGAGCCCAGGTCAGCTATGAGGGGTTTCCAGCGATAAGCGCTGACCCCTGACAGGGGGGGGGGAGGGGACGGAGAGTCACGCCGCACTCTTCCCTGCTTGAGTCCGCAGTGTCAGGTTCATGGCATTCTTCAGGTTGTCCAACACGTAGGGGGTTAACATATCTACAGCTGTGTGTAACTGCAGCAACCCTTCGACAGGCAGGCAGACAGGTAACATCACCCCCCCCCCCGCCGCCCCCGCCAGCCCCTGACACACCACCCCCTCCCCCGTGGCGGGCGCAGTAGGGGAGGCGGTGTGCCAGTGCGGGCCGGTTCCTGTGGAGCTTGTTATCAGCAGCTGGGAGAAAATCCTCCTCCCCTCGCTCAGAAAAACGCCATGCACCATTTACACCAAATGGATTTCAGACGTTTGGAGCCTGTCTGACAAAGCGGTGAGAGCAAAAACAGCTAAAAATACCGCAGGAGCTTGTGTGAATCCAGAGCCTGAATGCACTGACAGGACCCCAAAGAAAAGGGGAGGTACAGACAGTACCCCAAAGAACAAGAGCAGAGGTGTTTTTGGCATAGAAATTCTGGTGGGGCACCAATCTTCTTGTCTTGCAGAGACACAGTGATCAAACCCTTATAACACACCATCACTAGGCGCTCACTAGCAAAATACAAGAAAGTAGCCTACCCGGGGAGGGCAGATGAATGACGTTTAAATGTAAATTCGAGGAGGAATATGGAATAAAAAAGTACACCAGTACCCCAAAGAACAGAGGAGGCACAGACAATACCCCAAAGAACAGAGGAGGCACAGACAGAACCCCAAAGAACAGAGGAGGCACAGACAGTACCCCAAAGAATAGAGGAGGCACAGACAGTACTCCAAAGAACAGAGGCACAGACAGTACCCCAAAGAACAGAGGAGGTACAGACAGTACCCTAAATAACAGATGAGGCACAGACAGTACCCTAAATACACAATTGGTCCGAAGTAGAGGGTGAATTAATCCATCTACAGTCAGGACTGACCAACAGAATACAAAAAAGAATCAATCTGAAAGTAACTGTCCAATTTTGCCATAAACTTCATTCATGCTTTTTATAGATTAGGGATTCAAAGCCTTGGATATCTGATATCTGATATCAAATATCTGTGATACATTTGAAAAGAAACGGAGTGATTGAGAAAGCAGTTCAGAGAATGACCTTTTGATGAAACATAAATGCTATGACAGCAGCTAAAGCAGGGCTCCTGATTAGCTGGTCAGTGAGCTACACAGAGCAGCCTTTGGTTCTCAGGGATTCTCATGTCCTCCTGCTGTTGATACAGAGGTCAAACACAGCTGGCCCGCATACTGCCGCAGGTCTGCCACATGAAAAGGTCTTCTCTGGAAAAGAGCCTGATTCACAAACAGACAGGCAAGGAGCACTCCATTCCCAGCTTAAGGACAAAGGTGCCAATGTCAAAGTCTAACCGACGGTATGTTACAACCTTCCACAAGCTGAAATGTCAGAGAAAGTGAACAAGAGGGCAGGTGTGGGTCCTCTCCGAAACTGCCTCCCTCCACCAAAGCAAGCAGCAGAGGGGGGTAGGGGGCGGGGGGGCCCAACGCACAACACTGCTGTTCACCCACGGAACGCCGGAGCCCGGTTTCAGCTAATTACGGCTCTGTTATTTTTTACGATAACGGCTTACTTTGCGATGGCTTTTCTTCCAACTCCCAATAAAAACAAACCCCAAAGAATAAGCCATTCAGTTAAGGCGTGCTTGAGCATTTTTTTCCATCCCCGCTGCCAGAAACCAGCGCGAATTCCACACCAATTACCTCAGCGCAAACACTGCCAGGAAGCTTTACGTCTCCACCGTGGCCCTCCCTGACCACAGCTCCGCTCTACCAAAAACATTCAGCCATACGGTCCGTCCGCACGGGAGCCGAGCAGCCCCCCTCTCCACGGCGCGGAAAGGGACCTCCTCTTGGCACGTGACACGGATGAGGACGCCGTAAAGCCGCGCGCCGTTTGAGCGCCGTGACTGCTGTAATGTGGCCGCGTTCGCCCTTTTATCGCCCGTGCCAACCGACGGCAGATGAAAGCCGCGCTCTTTCCCAGAGCGCCCGTGTGCCACGAGGCCTGCGCTTTCAGCACGACCCGACTCCAAACGCGATTAAACCGCAACTCTGTGATCTCGCGCACCCGCACGCGAGGAGGTCTGCCGCCGTTTCCGAGAACACAGTTTATTTATCCGGCGTTGTGAACGCGGACTCCGATCCCCGGTGAGCGACGCTCATTCTGTGTGTGCCCGATTTACAATAAAAGCTAAACTGCATAACTTTCGGTTCTATTGCCACACTCCAGAGCAAGATGAGAGGAGGGAGGCTGTTTATTCATCTGGCTCATTGTTCACACACTTATTATTCATCTGCTGATCGGGCAAGACTGGCTGGGAGGGGCTCCCTTCCGACTCAGTTTGTGGGGGGCACAGGCAGGTGGGTATTGGGGTGTCAGGACTTCCCCAGAGGACTGCGCAAGTTCTTAGCCTCTTTTTTGGGGCCAGAAAGACTCTCCACTTTGAGTCTTCCAGGCTGAAAGAGTTTGTGTGTGTATGGGTATGGGGGGGTTATTGTTGCTGGACCGCTTTGATGAAGACGAGCGAGTAAAATCTAAGGCGTATATCAGGCATGTGGCTACACCTCTTTTCAACAACTACAATATTGAAGAGAATTCAGAATTGTTACTCATTTTAACAGCAACCTCTGAGAGAACTTTTATTATACACTTTCAATTTGATTTTGGTTAGGAAAAAGGAACTGACTTTGTGCTTTGCACAAGCAGCTCTTTAGACTTCACTAGAAGACAAGTTATTTTTAAAGATATTAAAGCTAAAACCTGTGCATGTTAAAAAGGGAATTTTTCCCTGCACAGTTTTGGGTCTGACAAACCTTTTTGTCTGCCTTGGAGGTTAGTTACTTAAGGTGCATTTTCTTCAGCTGTTCTGTGAAACATGCAAGTAAAATAACTTCTCTCAACAGTGAGCTGCGCCATTAATTACCAAGCATTTAGGGAAGTCTGGGGTTTAAACAGGCACAGCTTTTAGCAGTGGAAGTGTGTCCTATCAGTGGAGTGGCCAGTTAACCAGCCGCAAGCTCCATTGTGTTCATTGTGTCTTCGGGATAATCCGGCTTTTAAAGAGCGCTTACTGTGTTTACTAAATGAAGGAACCTAATCAGCCATCGCCAAGTAATAAAGCATCTCTCCATTTCCTTCTTCCTGTCCCTTTTCCTCAATTATTTCACTGCCGAAGAAGCGGAAAGCGTACAGCCCAGACACTCTGCAAGGCCTCAGTCTGCTTCCTCTCTCCCGCACGCTGACAAACAAGCCGCCGCCTGTGGACTCATACAGGAAACAGGGGAGACTGACGATGGGTGAACTAAGAGCAAAGCAGTAATTTACATACATTTATCCTGGGAAACCAAGGGAAGAATGTGTCATTGTTTTTGAGAGCTGCAAAGGGTCATTGGCGGCCATTTTGCCCGTTTGACTGTTACGGAGTGAGTGGGTTTACAGCGTTGCTCAGAGCAGTGAGGGAGGGTCTCCTCAGGACTCCTGGGGGCGGTGGATTGTTCCCAGGTGCCGCAGCAAGAATCCTTCATCTGCACAGGCAGCCATTTTACCCCTGCATCGGCAGACTGATGGCGTTTGAGCGCAGTGCTGGGGAACACAGCACAATTAATATACGCAGACATAAGCTACTGGGGAACTAAAGCATCACAACCCTCCATTACCTAAACTCGACCTCTGCTTCCAGCTGAAAGAAGTGCCAACAGCACCCCAGGGACGCAAACAGAGCTGAGCAGTTCCCCAGTGAGATGGGACAGGTGTGCCGAGTGCGAACACGCTAGGGAGTGGCTAAAGCGTTTAAAGCCATTTTCCCCTCATCGGCAGCACAAACTCACAGCGACTCACCAAGTCAAATGAAAATAAACATGCAATGAAACCTGGTCCAGCTAATTGGTTTTATAAGGCCATACTCTCTTCATTAGTGTCAGGAAAAAAAAAAAAAATCTATTATAAATATTAATAGTTCAGGGCTATTGAACAGCACTTTGGTTTAATAAGGGCAATTTTACCCCCCTTTGCAGTGTGCCCTTTTTTTTTGGAGTGAAATAAAGCAATTAAGGTCTCTGGCTAAGAATTTATCCTCCACTCTCAGCAGGAGAAGAATAAAATCAATACAATTCAAGTATAAATAAAGAAAAGACAGGCTCTGCACACCATCGATCATGCTATTCATAATACGGCCAATCGCACGCTGGCCTCGCCCGTAGGGAGTGCAGAGTGGTTTCGGAATCATCTCTGGACCCCAGACACCCTCCACACTGCAGGGCCACCGTCCCCAGGGCCTACAAACACAGGGCAGAGCCCCACACAAAATGGCATGATGAATGGCTGCTCACATCTCTACCTGCAGTCTTCAGATGGTTGCTCTGACAACCGTGTGAACAACGCCAGTCACGTGACGCTGAATATTCACTTCACGTCGGGGGCTGGAGAGCTCCATAAAGCATGGCTCACTGCTGCAGCCAATTCTGCGCCTTCACCAAAACACGCACGCAGCACATGCACACGCACATGCACATGCACACACACACGCACACAGACCGACGCACGTGCACACGCACACACAGACACACACACAAAAAACGTCACACTCAGACAGACACACAAGTGCACACGCTCCCACACGCAAATGCACCCACCCACCCACACACGTACACACACACACACACACACACACACACACACACAGACACACACACACAGACACAGACACAGACACACACACACACACACACACACAGACACAGACACACACAGACACAGACACACAGACACACAGACACACAGACACACAGACACACAGACACACAGACACACACACACACACACACACACACACACACACACACAGACACACACAGACACACACAGACACACACAGACACACACAGACACACACAGACACACACACCTTTCCCCCGCGTTTCCTGCACTCTCAGTGACTCATTGTTTGTTGTTGACGCTGTAGCCGCTCTCTGCTCTGGGGCAAGGTGCTCAAAGCCCAGCTGTTTATCCTCTCCCTCCTCTGTTCGGTGTTTGTCATGTTCAGGCGGTGGAGACTGAGCTGTTTGGGATTCGGTTGTCGTCTGAAAGGCCTCTTTAATCAATCGATTTGCCCTCAAGGTTCAGGACTGTTTCTGATCTTGTGCAGGCTCTCATCCCAGAGCTCTTTCCCTGTTCCAGGCACATCTTCTCCAGAGATTCTGTTTTTACTGCGACGATTTAGAAACAGGTCTCTTGGTTTTACATGCCAATTACTTCTTCGACCCAAACGCAATCGGTTTCCACTTCAGAAACATGATACTTGTATGCTTCATTTCATAAACTGAAAATTGAAACACAATTCTCTCTTTATCAGCGTTGGTTCGTGTGACTGGCCTCGTAACGCGGTTTCCTAAACCTTCAGAACAGCGTCAGAGCGCTGCCAGGCTTCCAGGCCAGAGAAACGCCTCTGTACGTTTCCACAGCTGGAGAACTGTGGCTATGTGTTTGTCCTCCTCCTCCTCCTCCCCCTCTCCTTCCCTCCCCCATCCCCATCTTTCTCTCCCTCCTCCGGCTACCCCTCTCCTCTCTCCCGCTTTGTGGTTCTCTCTCCGCTGTGTGTTTGTGTCTGTGTCTGTGCGGAGGAGCCACCTCCTCGCGCTGCGCTCAGAGAGCGTCGACACCCCAGCTAAACCCGTCCGGAGGGCCTCTCGGGGAGAGGAGCGGCTGGCACAGACGCCAGGGCGCTGAAGAGGGGCGGAGGCAGCGAGGTTTAATCGCGGCCGAGCGCGAGGGCCTGGGCCCTGAAGGGTTAACGGCAGGTGGAGCTGGTTGTGTGTGCGCTCTGCGTGGGGGTGGCGGTAAGATGGGGGATTGTACAGGGTGCAGTCGGAGCTCTGCTGGTTTACTCCATGTGTTCCTCATCTACGAATAGAGCCGTGGATCCAATAAAACTTTCATTGCCGGGCTCTGTTGAAGAATATTAAATTTTGATGAGGCTGCCTGCGTTTCAGCTGTTTGGTAGGGAGAGACTGTTTGGGAGGAGAGAGGGAGGTCATTTAATGCTTTTATTTAGTTCAAGAGAAAGAGGAATAAAAAGATTTGGTGGGTGGGGGGGGGGGGTCATGCCCTACCCGCAGCAGGGGGTAGGTGTGATGACCCTGGGCACCCTAGTGACGCAGGGCGCTGTTTTTATAATAGCGGGTGGCCTTCCTGGTCTGCTCGTTGATGTCACGAGGCCGGGGTGACATTTGGGAGTGTGCATTTCCTTGTGCTTTTTTTCCGTTTCTATAAAAAGACACGCAAACGTCGTGTTTTTCCTGCTCACCGTGACTGCTTCGGTCTTACAGTGGATTCACCTGGACTCTGAGCACTGAGACCTCACCTCTGCACCTCCTACTCCTCCTCTCCTCTCCGTTTCCTCGCCTCTCTGTCTGTGGGGAGCTCACCCAGGTCTGTCCCTTTCCCTCATCTGAAAGCTATTCTCAGCCCAGAGACCTGAGGGAAACCTGAAGCAGCTCTGTGTGTGCACGAGTGTGTGCCTGTGTGTGCGCGCCTGTGTGTGTGTGTGCCTGTGTGTGCGCGCCTGTGTGTGTGTGTGCCTGTGTGTGCGCGCCTGTGTGTGTGTGTGCCTGTGTGTGCGCCTGTGTGTGCGCAGCTGTGTGTGCCTGTGTGTGTGTGCCTGTGTGTGCGCAGCTGTGTGTGCCTGTGTGTGTGTGCCTGTGTGTGAGCGCAGGTGTGTGTGCCTGTGTGTGTGCCTGTGTGTGTGCCTGTGTGTGCGCCTGTGTGTGCGCAGCTGTGTGCCTGTGTGTGTAGCTGTGTGTGCGCAGCTGTGTGTGCCTGTGTGTGTGCCTGTGTGTGCGCAGCTGTGTGTGTGCGCCTGTGTGTGTGCCTGTGAGAGCGCAGGTGTGCGTGCGACTGTGCGCCTGTCTGTGCGTGCAAGCCCATACCCACTATTGTTGCCGTGTTTATTTATTTTTAAATATAATCGTTTCCATCCCCATTTTCTCTCCCCAATTTGGACGTGCCATTTGTGCAGTCAGTCACAGTCGTGCTACAGGCAGCCATGCGAGGATCACTGCAGCCCAGGCATGCTCTCCCCCGCTCACTCTCCCACGAGCCAGGGGCTCACACACACTCCGCAGGGCGCACGGGACCACAGCAGGGCTCCGCGCTCACACGGGCGCCTCGTACACTCACGTTCAGGAGCACGCTAATACATCCCAATTACTGGAAGTGCTCCAATTACTGTAGCACACATCAACTTTCAATTTTCTAAATTATATTTTCTAAATTGGGAGCACTGTACAGGAGAGCCAGAAGCGCGTCTCACTGACGGCAGGTTTGGCGCCTGCGGCCACCTCACTGGTCGGTTCCTGTTCGAGGGGGAATCAGAGCGGCAGCTGCCAAGGTCTCGCTGACGCGAGGAGAGAGCGCGCTCGCGCTCCAGCAGCAGGTAGGGGGCGCTGTTGCGCGCTGACCCGGGCTGCTCTCCCTCTGAGCGTCCGCGCGCTGCTCAGCCTGGCGTTCCCCGCCGCTAATCCCGCCCCCACCGCGCGCGATCAGGAGGGGCGGAGCCCCGAGCGGAGACCCGCTCCATCTGTCGCCGGTTGGTCACAGGAGACCCGCGGGTGGAATCACGCCCAGGAACCGCAGACGAATCTAAAAACGCAGCGTGACCGAGAGAGACCTGGAACATTACCCCGTTTTCTGAACTCACGCTGCCGTCGCATACACCAAAGCAGTACCTCCATCCCGTCTGCTGCACCCCAAAACGAGAGCACAATGCGAACTAAATAAACACGCTGCAGTCAATACCTCAAACAAAGGATAGTAAAGATTCTCTGTGGCTAGAACAAGTGAAACTGCAGTAAAGCGAAAGACCCGGAGGCCCGCGTTCTCTCCAAACTCTCTCCTGGGTAAAAGCAGGCAGTGGGCAGCGAAGAGCTCCTTCACTGAGCGGTGTTTTACACTCCGCCTGTGACATCCCCACCACTTGAGGGGCGCCGTTTCCATGGAGATTGATTAGATCTCATTTGTATTGCGCCATTAGTGTAAAGGGAGACAGCTGGCTGCCGGGGGCCCGCTGGCTGCCGTAGGCTCCGCCCTCTCTTTGATTCGGCCCCCCCACGCTGAAGGAGGAGCGGGGGGGGAGGGGGAGGCGCGTATCCACGGCGACTGGCGGGTTCGCCCGCCGCGCACGGCGAGGTTCTGATCCTTACGAGTGGGCGGACATGCGGTCAGACCGGTGGCGGGGGCCCAGAGGCGCTCCTCTCTAAAGACGCAGGCGTAGCGGGGTCTCGTAGCGGGACATCCCGGCAGCGTGGACCGGGGAAGGGGCTGACAGGGGCCGGTTTAGCCCCAGTCTGGGTGCCCCGCTGCGGATCAGAGCCCGCGAGGTAAAGCCTCGAATCTCATTGCGATCACTGGAGCTGATGGGGATTCATATTTTACACGTCCGACTGTACGGGAGCCAGACAGGGAGCTGGGCCGAGCTCCTCGTTTGGAAGCGGGGGCGGGCGCTGGCCAGCCACAGACTGGAGAACGCTGGCAGAGGGGGGACAGTGATAGCCCCGTGTCTAAAAGTGCTCTTCCAAACTCAAATCGGGGTCAAACAGCACTCTGTGTACCACGGCTAGGGGAGAGTCGGGTTGTATTGAAAATAAGCACAGTTGCCCTGGAAACACAACAGAAAACATCCACCGTGTAAAAATAAACAAAAAAGCACTAGACACTCCCTCTACAAAGACCGTTTCAAGATGCATGATACTCCAGCAGCTATATTAGCTCTGGCATTTAAACCAGAGCTAATGTAGCACTAAATATTATTCATACAAAAAATGAATACACAAAAAAATCTCTCTGGCCTTGACGTCTATGACAGTAAAATGGTATTGTTATGGAATATGAGAGGGGGAAACTAGTGCTCTTGAAACTGGAAAAAATATAACCAGGCCTTCAAGGGCACATACTCAAAATGAAAAGTGAACAACACAAAGGAACAAAAGCCCAGAACGCCAAGTGAACAACACAAAAGAACCAAAACCCAGTGTGCTATCGCCCAAAATAAAAGACAGGAGAAGTGTGTTAATGCCTCACTGAAGACAGGAAGAGCATGTTAAAGCCTCACTAAAGCCAAAGAGTGAGTTAAGGCCACACTAAGGACAAGAGAAGTGTGTTAAGGCCTCACAAAGACAAGAGGACTGTGTGAAAGCCTCACATAGAGACAGGAGTAGTGGGCTACAGCTAGTAACAGGTGGGCAGAAACCCCACAGGTAGCTATGGGAACAGCCTCTGGCACAGGGTCCCCGGCTCCAAACTCCTGCCTCTAATGAGAACTCTGGGGAGGGGAGGGGATGCCCCCACCAATGGCAATCACCAAAGACAGAACCCTCTCAATGATACGGTCTCAGTGAGAGAGGGGTCGTCACCCACCTCCTCTACTGCGGCACACTCCAGACTCCCGGTGAGGTGCACCATGGGACACGGGAGAGGGGAAGCATTCTGCCTAGTTACAGAGCGCTGTTGTGTTTTCACAACCGGGCTTCACCTGAGACACTCGAGGGGACCAGGAATCAGCTTCCTGTCTCCAAGAGCTCTCTTATCTCAAAAATAGCTCCATCTCTGCCTCTCTGTTCGTCGCTCCCTCTCCCAACCCCTCCCCACCCAACCCCGTGTCCTTCGCTTACCTACTAATCTCACGTTATTTGGGTATCTGACATCGTCACACGAAATAATTGATTGTAATTACCGTCAGCACCTTCGCCGTGGCAGCAATCCAAACAAGCGCGTTTAATGACGGGACTCACCTTGCTCCCAGACAGGAACAGTCATTAGACGCGAGGTAATAAACGCGCAGACTTAATATATGCCAGATATGATGCCTTTCCCTGTTTTTGTCTCCTTCAAACAACTACTCCTCAAACAATGGCTCCTGCCTAACACGACAGCCGCTGAGAGAGGAGATGAGATGTCCTGCGCTCGCGAGCGATAACACAGGCGAGCAGAGAGGCTCCTCAGCAAACAACAGGGAGATGCAAATACTCGGTCTGAGCTGTGTGAAAACAAACGCCGCCGATTCACGGAGAACAAACAGCAGAGGCTGAGTAAACAGCAGGCTTGAGGGGGGAACAGCTCCGTTGTAGGCAAAAGGAAAGACGAGAAAAAAAAAAAAAACTATTACAACTCAAAAGAAAGCTTGTTTCATATTCGTACGTGCGGCTTCCAGCGCGATGCGCTACCGACCGTATTCTGACGAGAGGGCACCGAAAATGCTGGACGTCTTTGGGCAAACATTAAAAAACATCAATAAAAAGCTCTATGTGTGGAGTTCAATGCAAAAAGACTTAAACAGGTAATTAAAACTTGACAAAATAGAGAATGGGAGAGCCCTGAACAGGAGCAATCAGTTCAATTCAATTAAATTTGATTTGTATAGCGCTTTTCACAGAAGACTGTCCCAAAGGCACTTTGCAGAGTAACAGACGGGAAGAAAAAGGGGGAAATACCAGCCTCTAAGCCAAACAGCACATGAGGTAAACAACACCCAAGTGGGCAAACAGTCCCCATCTCAATGGTGCTTGCAGAGGCTCCCTCCTAGTGGAGCAGAGCCCATGGCATCGAGCTACACCTGACCAGGCCACAGACGACCTCTAAAACCGCCCCGAACCAATCGATGCAGTTCAGGGCTCCTGAAAAGAGACACCCACGAGTAGCCTGCGAAACACAGACCATGAATGAAATATGGACGGCCACCGAAATAAAGACCTCCCCCAGCAGGAGGGACCGTCACCCCGCTCCGAGCTTTCCAAAGACGTCCGCTTCTCTCCTGCATTTTAACGCACCGCTCCGCCCCCGCTTTCTGTCGCCGTAGCCCGGAGAGTCGCGTCACGTGACGCGGGGTTTGGAAGCCTGCTCCTTTCAGATGAAGGGCATTTCCATTTCGGTCTCGCCGTGCGCCTCTCGGTGACTCATCTGCGTGCTCGGAGCCTGGCGCTTTTTAAAGCAAGCGCTCTCGGCTTCTTACAGGGAAACTCAATATTCCGTCAAGATAGCTGAGCAGCAACAACAAAAGCAAGCAGCACACCGAGCAGGAGTGTGTGGCGAGCGCGGTTGTGCGCGAGGTGGAAAATAAAGACGTTCCCGATGGCCGTCACTGCTCCCACGGAGGGGAATTCACAGTGCAGTTCACTTTGTGATCAAAGCCTCTCAGTAAGAAATCTGAAGGACCTTGCAGAATTAGTTTGTTTATATTTGGAGGAGCTATGAAAGCGTCAGGCCCAAACATGGCGGTATTTTTGTCAGTTTGCCTCCGTTTGATTCTGCTGCCGACTGCTTATGCTGCCATTATGCAGGTTCACTGCCGGAACCAAAGGACATTGTCCTCTCAACCATGAGACCCTGATTAAAAAGCACCGCTGACCTCGCCGAAACCACCGCAGACTACAAAACTAAATGTTTAGGGGGAAAATATATATTTTTACATAAACCCTGAAAATATATCCAAACAAAAACACAGGAAAATAAACATATATACATTATTTGAAAACACAGTGGTCACTCCGTTAAGCCTAAAATACATGGTTACCTACCAACAAACTAGGTCATACTCCCTTGAGACTAAGACATACTACGGTATATAACCCACTAAAATAGAGGAGAACCCACAATAACAATGTACTGCAGGAGTGCTAGGATAGCACTAAGCCTAAAGCTGGAGCTTCACTGATTGATTTGGTTGACCTCTTTAATTATTTATATATTTTTTGACCTCTTCTTTATTGCACCAGCTCAGGACATGAGGGTGGGGTACATGGGGCAGGGGGCAGGGGGCAGGGGGCAGGGGGGTTCATACCTAGGATCGTCAGCTCAGCCTGGGCCTCCACAGTCTCGTTCCCGTTGTCCGCCAGGCAGCTGTAGATCCCAGCGTCGTCCTCGGTCAGGTTGAGAATCTGCAGACTGCCTCCACCCACCACCTCAAACCGGCCCTCACTGTTAGAGAGGGAGAGAGAGAGATGGAGAGAGAGGGAGATAAGAGATGAAGGGGGAGAGAGAGATGGAGGGGGAGAGACAGAAATGGAGGGAGAGAAAATCTTGGTTAATACCAACAGGAATAAGAGAGCTTTCTTAACAGAACAATGGCCTGATAGAGCTCATGAGGATGTGCAGCTTATTAGAGGGTATGGCGGGAAGCAGAACTGCATGGCGCTTCTTCGCGTGGCGTACACTGTGCGGAGGGTGGATGGTGACTTTGTATTAACATGAAGCAGTGGGGTTATAAGCGTGTTATAACCACAGGAGCGCAGCCCAAAATCCCGCTGGGGCGTCTCATTCCCGAGCTAAAAGGGAACGCTCGTGCAGATCTCTGAAGACCCGCGTTTCCCAAAAATAGAAACTCCAAAGCGTTTAGTTTTAGCTTGGGTAAAATTCAAGAAAAAGATGCGTCCCCTCCAGAAGTGCATGTTAAACCCAATGGTGAATCTGAATCAGACACAGAGCTGGAGCTGCTATTGGCATGGAGCAGGCCACAGGCCTGGAGAGAAGGATCAACGGAGACAAGAAGGGATAAATCAACAGCCCTTTTAACACCTGCGGTCTTACCCCGGGAATGGTCCAAAACTTCGCCGCTAAAGTCCATGTTCTGGAAAAGTTGCAATTTTCCAGCGAGAGGTCTAACAGCAATTTGTGGAAATGTTCTGTTCCGACGCTAGTTTGAACAAAGCTGCAACATGATTGGATGAAACACGGAAAACTCGATTTGTTTTGCCAAGGCACGCATTCAATCATTTTATTTCTTTCTTTTCAAAAAACTGGCAAATACCACCACGACACTGCCAACTGGCAGCGCCAGTCAAAACATCCATCAAGCTACGGCAGAAAATGAGAAGGTAAACAAAGTAGGTGCATGAATAAACGAAACCCGACCTGACGAAGCGGCTAACGCAGTACGCGCTGTCATGGCCACACATCCGCGCCGTATCGCTTTACGTTTCCAGCCACTTTACACGGGAGACACAGAAACACGCTGCTGAAACACAAAAGCTACACCGGCATCGGTGAAACGCAGCGCTTCCCCAAATTTCACACTGAATATCGCGCGGCGGTACTGCAGGAGTGAGTTCCCGCTCAGGTGGAACTCCATCACAGAATCCCATCTCATTCATTACAGCCGCGCGCTGGCAGCCTGATTGAGCATGTAATGGCGGATCAGTGGTGAGGCGGGGAGGAGAGTCGTCCCACCGGACTCCGGTGATGGGCTGGATGAAGACGACTCCTTAATGCCCTCTCCATTTGGACACCGCGGAGCCACGGGAGGCCGTCCACCCGGAGAAATCGAGCTCCGGAGTTTCAATCACTGTGAGCTAATTTGAGCGGAGAACCGGATCGCACGCGCGCACCGTCACATGTTACCAAAGGCTCCTGAGAGAGAGAGAGAGAGAGAGCAGTAGGCGAGTGTGAATTAAGGAGACCAAACAGGCTGCCATTCCCCAACACGAAGAGCTTGTGTTAATTAGCCCATAATTTACACTGTCACCGAAAGTCCACCTCCATTAGCAGGAACGGCAGGTAATACGAAAGACGGGAAGCTGTAGAGGGCTGTATTGCGAACACCCCCAATGGCTGGCTTGTGAACCCCTCGGGTCCATCAAGCTCATCTTTCCCTTGCGATGCCCACCTTGACGGCAGGGCCCAAATAATCTGCCTTGTCATGGAGGAGCAGACCTGCAGATCTGAATCAAAATGGCCGCTGGATGCTGTGTAGAATTTCTGCAGTAGGTTGTTGCACTGTGGAGTGGTGAAAGAAAGCCGCTCTCAAACAATTTATTCCAAAACAGAAAAGACCTCTCCCTTCAGAGGTCACGCTATCTAAAGCAAAGCACAGAGGGCCACTTATCGCTAAAACGGAGAGAACATTCATTATTAATAACAAAGGTGAACCCAGCATCCTGAACTTATTCCTGAATTCTACAGAATATTCTCTTTCTACCGGCTTGAACTTGTGAATATAAAGAGCTGAGGTTCCCGTGAAGGTCAGCAGCACCTTAGGCAACACTGTAATTTTTTACCAGCAGACTGCATCAGGGCCACCCTGTTTACCAAGCCAGGCACAATAAAACCCTTTTACAGCATGGTCAACCCAGAGAGGCCAGCAGTGCTGGAGCAGAGGGGGGTGTAGGACCAGCTCAGAGAGGTCACAGTGTAGAGTGGGGGGTGTAGGACCAGCTCAGAGAGGTCACAGTGTAGAGGGGGGGGGTGTAGGAACAGCTCAGAGAGGTAAACAGGGCTGGAGGAGAGGGGGGTGTAGGAACAGCTCAGAGAGGTCACAGTGTAGAGTGGGGGGGTGTAGGACCAGCTCAGAGAGGTCACAGTGTAGAGTGGGGGTGTGTAGGAACAGCTCAGAGAGGTCACAGTGTAGAGTGGGGGTGTGTAGGAACAGCTCAGAGAGGTCACAGTGTAGAGTGGGGGTGTGTAGGAACAGCTCAGAGAGGTCACAGTGTAGAGTGGGGGGTGTAGGAACAGCTCAGAGAGGTCACAGTATAGAGTGGGGGGGTGTAGGAACAGCTCAGAGAGGTCAACAGGGCTGGAGCAGAGGGGGGTGTAGGAACAGCTCAGAGAGGTCACAGTGTAGAGTGGGGGGGTGTAGGAACAGCTCAGAGGTCAGCAGTGTAGAGTGGGGGGGGGTGTAGGAACAGCTCAGAGGTCAGCAGTGTAGAGTGGGGGGGGGTGTAGGAACAGCTCAGAGAGGTCACAGTGTAGAGTGGGGAGGGTGTAGGAACAGCTCAGAGGTCAGCAGTGTAGAGTGGGGGGGTGTAGGAACAGCTCAGAGGTCAGCAGTGTAGAGTGGGGGGGGGTGTAGGAACAGCTCAGAGGTCAGCAGTGTAGAGTGGGGGGGGTGTAGGAACAGCTCAGAGAGGTCACAGTGTAGAGTGGGGAGGGTGTAGGAACAGCTCAGAGGTCAGCAGTGTAGAGCACAGGGTGAAGCTACAGTGCCAGAAGGCTGGCGGTCGCACTGGGGCGTATCAGGCCTCTGCAAACACCGCTGTGTGCGAACACAGGTCAGTGCGGAACAGGCCCGGCACAGGTGCCAGCCGAAGCACACGGAGTGCAGCGTGGCAGACACGTCAGGAGCACGGGGGAGAGAGCGCCTCTCTCTCAGTGGGAGAGCCAAACGGAAGCTCCTGCCCGGGAATCAGCACATTCTCAGACTCATTCACACCTGTGGGTGTGGAGCAGGAAATGCGCATCTGCACCGGGGGGGGAGGGAGGGTGAGAAAAAAAGAGCTCTTGGCACAGCCGCCCGTACGAGGCTGCCATGAAAACACTTCCAGCCTGTTTTTCTTCAGCTTGTAATGGAAAACCCACAGGAGAAAAAAAAGCCCTGCATACCATATTTTATTTGTTTTGCCAGGATCAGAGAGGGTAAGCTGATCTCCTGATTAGTCTATAACAATAAGGCTTTCAGCCACAGCCTCGGTGCGGTTCACACATCAGGGCTTTGAATGGCCCGAGCAGGGCGTGGCCGGGGGAACCGCGGGAAAGGGGCGAAGAGGCCCAGGCTGGGGTTTAGAAACGCACTCTTTCCCCCACTTTCCAAAACAAGGCTAATTTATATGCAACATATGTCAATGTCTAGCTGAAGCTTTTATCCAAAGCAACTTCCAGTTGATAAGACTAAGCAGGAGACAATCCTCCCTGGAGAAATGCAAGGGCCTTAAGGGCCTTGGCTCAAGGGCCCAACAGCTGTGCGGATCTCATGGTGGTTACACCTTCTGGGTCCCTGTCATGTACCTCATGTGCCACTGGGCTACAGGCTGGCCCAGGACCACCACCACCACACCGACCCACTCTGGGTCTGTGCCACCTACTCTCCTCGCCCTGCATTTATTTATATATTCATGTCCACATTTTCTTTTGTTTTTTGGTCAGGGAAAGCGAGAAGCAGCTGTGACACCGCGACCCTGAAATCTGCCATTAGCCTGGGCAGAAGTGGGCCAGGTAAGGGATCAGGGCTGCGCTGCGTTTGATCAGCATCGACCCTGCTGGGGAAGATTAAACCTCGCAGGTGGCGGAGGGAATCAGCCCAGCGTGGCTCTGTCTGTAATTTAGCCACCTAAGCACCGCACTTACAAACGACCTCAAAAGCATTCATCTGTTCTTCAACATCACTGCTGAAAAATAGGCACGCAATAGCCTGCAAAGCACACGTACAGGATATAATAAAAAGTACCAATCCAGGTATGCAATATGCTGTCCACTTCATAGAAATGAGGATTAAGGATTCTGAGTAATGCTTGCTACTGTAATTCTTCCATCCAATGTTAGCTTGCTTGCTCAGTGAAAGGTTGTGTGCAAATTGTGCACTCCTGCTGTACATGCAATACTACTTACAATGCGTACTGCTACGTCCATTCAAACTGCAGAGCTGCCAGACTGTGTTAGGCTTACTCTGTGGAGGAAGGGGTGCTGATGGGGTGCTTAATGCAGCTCTTAACGCACACTATCCTGAGACTCAGAGTGGCCCTGCCTGCCTGTTTTTCCAGCTCCTTGGGTCCCCCCACTTCACTTCATTACTCCAAGCTTGACAGCAATGCATTATCATAACCGGCCGAGTGCAACTTACTCATTTCCATAGAAACCCACCCATGAATCTCCATTTGTCCACTGCCTGCTCCCGTTAACGCCCCTGCCGACAGCATCCAGCCCACCCTACTGTTGGTGCTGAGGACGTGGATAACGGATGTGGACCCCAGAGGCTGCACACTCACACACACACACACACACACACACACACACACACACACACACACACACACACACACACACACACACATTTGAGGTGCATTTTCATTAGTATCGGCACAGTTCAGCGGCCCGCCCGGGGGGGGGGGGGGCCTTTCCCAGACGCCGCACCCCGCCCCCCCGGCCCCAAATCATCCCCGAACCACTAGAACCAGGGATCCAGCCAGCACACATCAGCTCAGTGAATTCTCTGTGAAGACAAACAGAATAAACAGGTGCCTTTTTCCAGCAATGAACCATTTCAAAGTTCTCTTCTGCTTGATCCGGAGATTAAACTCGCTGGACACACGCCCAGGGTGAAAGCCAAGTTTTTCCTGCATAGAGGAATCTAATCCAAAGCTAAGTCTGCGAGCACCAAAGTGTCAGAGAGGGAAAACAAATGATTAAAACTGCAGCTTGAGCATGATTTATTTGGCAGCACAATGCAGTCCTCCGATAACCAGAGAAAAGCAAAGAGGAGGACGGGGAGAAATACGACAACTCTGGAAGGGACCGGCGGGGGGAAGTAAGGACGTTTCCACGGGCCCTCACTGACAGGGGCCCTCAAACATTTTTGTTATGATTGCACACGGATGGGGGGTTACGATGTGTGATCCTTTCAAGGGGCCCAGAATCCCTGGGATCAGGACGTGCAGCGACGCTTGGCTCTGCATTGCAGCCGCTGCTCACTGAAGGTATGCGAATATGAATTTCATCTGAAAGCAGAGGTAGATGAAACCTTTAAAATTCATCTTTAAAGTTCTTTAAAGAACCTAAACGAAGCCCGACGGGACACCGAAGACCCTTTAAAACAAACCCCCGAATCCTCTCGGGAGAAAGCTCAGTCCCGCGCCGCTCTTCAGACAGAAACACAGGAGCGCGGCTCAGGGTACGTCTCGCGGCTGTTCTGACATCATCCCAAAACTGAAGAGGTTCCTCTGCGAAGCCTCCCCCCTCCCTCCTGCGGTGCGGTGTCTCAGTAATAAGGGCCCTGTGCATTCTGGGGGCGGTGACACAGCACTTTTCACAGAGGAAAAGTGGCAAATGCTGGGATCGGACAGGGTGATCCAACCTGAACAGCGTGAGGCTCCCAGCTCCTTTCATGAGCTGCTGAAAGGAAAAGGCACTTAACAACAGCCCCTGGCCCCGCACCACCATTCCCTCAATATCAGAGCCTCTCGCCTTCACCGAGTCGGTCCTCTGACCAGCCCTGGGGTGCGTCACAACACTCGAGAAAATGCCCCCTTCTTTCCTCCACTCGTCCCCTCCCCCCATACTTCCAGAGAGGAGATGAATGGAGGAAAGGAGGGTGTCTTTTCTCCAGTATTGGGACGCACCTGTGATCCCTATCCATGCGGGCGCCATCAGACCTGCTAGCTCAGCCGTTTCCCATCTCCCCCCTCCCCCCCACAGTTTCAATTAGTTGGAAAGCGCACACAAACACAAATTTCACTCTGCTCACCGTCACTGTCATCTGGGTAGAGGGAAAAAAAGTCTTACATCACCGGGGAGGGCTTGACATTGAAACTACTCCCTGGAAAAGCCCGGCAATATAGCACCAATTTATCAACGGTAACACCGTCGATTTATCCCAAAGAAAAATGTAATTCTCCGGAAACAGACACGCTCTTCATTCTAATGGTCATCTCCTCTGCGTGCCAGTAATCAATCTGATGGAGCTTAAATGGTGATCTGATAAAGCTCAAGGTACAAAAACCGCCGCCATCGCATGATTAATTGCACGTAACCAAGTATACCGTGCGCTGAAAAACAGGCCTAATCTGTACCACCGCCACGTACGTGTGAGATAAATCTTGTCAAGATGAACCCGAGAGCTGAATATGGGGGAGATATTAATAAAACTTTATGATATTAAATGACATTTCCATTGCCATATTCATAATTAGACACTATCCACTGAACAGTGACCCAAACTCAAGGAGCACAGAAGTTGTCTGAATATTAAAAGCCGTCTGTAGAGAGTACGAGGCATCAGATACCAGGGTGAACAGAAGAGTTAGGCTGTCTGCTTTGAAAGAGATCCACATAAAAATCCATTATAAGCTTGCTCCAGAGAGAGTCGGAAATGGAGTCGGGGTAGTAGTAGTGTTCTCTCTAAATGAACCTTATCCACGTACATTACATGTAACCACAAGGAAAAGGCACTGATATTTGCAGCAATACCCTCTCTGCTGCGAGTTGAAGGGGAACTTGACTGAACAGAGTCCAGATAACTGGGGGCGTCTCCAGCATCCTGGGGAGGTGCAAGGTCAGACACCCCATCTTTCATCTGCTTCCAAAATAAAAGCATCGCTCGAGCGGGTCGTCCGTGTCACACGGTGACACCTTCTGTAAGTCTACTGTTTCAGAAACATTATCACGGCCACCAGAAAAACACCAGGCGAGACGGACACTGCAGGCTCGCGCTGCAAGGTCACATGCACACCCATGCTGCCGTTTCTGGGGAAAGAAAAGAAAACGCTTAAGGAGTAGGCTCACGCAGAACGTTCAGTTTGTGTTTCAGAATACAGTGAAACCCAGACAAAAGCCAGCGGCGGCCTATGGCACTACAGCAGCAGGAGTGTTTGGGGGACAGAGATCCACTGTGCCGGCGCTCAGTGCACGCGAAAGGACGGCCAGCGAACACAAAGAGCCCCGTTTCCTTCCCACCTTCTGCAGGTGTGATGATCATTTTGGACTTTACTAAAATTAGTGAATCCGTTGGGGTCTCGTACCTTCTGAGTTTGGAGTGACCGGTAACCGCGGCCTCATGCTGTGTCACGAGCGCACGAGGATAATTACTGCACCCAGCCGTGTTCGTCAGTGACCGCACTCGACCGGGTCACGCGGTCGATGCCACGTTTACACGCCTTACACGCTGTACAGTAACCCGCGATGAGGTCTGCCGTCTCTAATGGGAGTTTAAATATTCATGAGACAGTGACCTGGCGAAGAAAAGGCAAGGCTTTGTTTGTTCTAGCTACACACTGGCACTGATCCACACGTTCGGAGCCTTACTTTGCACTGAGTCAACACTCATTATGAAAATCTGATATGACGAGATCTCCTCACCATACTGATCCAGTACAGGCGTTAAGTGCTACGCCAACAAAGTGTGTGTGGGTGTGTGTGTGTTTGTACATGCCTGTGTGTGTGTGTGTCTGTGTGTACATGCGTGTGTGTGTGTCTGTACATGCGTGTGTGTGTGTCTGTGTGTACATGCGTGTGTGTACATGCGTGTGTGGGTGTGTGTACGGGTGCGTGTGAATGTACATGTATGTATGTGTGTGCATTTGTGTGTGCGTCAGTGTATGTGTGTGAGTGCATCTGTGTGTGTGTGTGTGTGTAGGAGTGTGTATGTGTGTGTGTGTCTGAGTGAGTATGTGTGCGAGTGTGAGTGTATCTGTGTGTGTGTGTGTGTGTGTGTCTGTACATGCGTGTGTGTGTGTGTACATGCGTGTGTGTACATGCGTGTGTGGGTGTGTGTATGGGTGCGTGTGAATGTACATGTATGTGTGTGCATTTGTGTGTGCGTGAGTGTGTGTGTTTGTGAGTGCATCTGTGTGTGTGTGTGTGTGTGTGTCTGAGTGAGTATGTGTGTGAGTGTGAGTCTATCTGTGTGTGTGTGTGTGTGTGTATGAGTGTGTGTGTGTGCCTGCCTGTGTGTGTGTGGGTGGACATGCCTGTATTTGAGAGAGACGGTAGTAAAAACAACCCCGTGAAGGAAACTTCCTGCTTTCTATAAATCCTCAGAAGGGGAAGTAAAGTAGGGCCTGGCAGGAATGTGGGGGAATCTGAGAGTGATTGTGGAGCAGGGAGGAGAGGCGGCTCCCGAGGCCCCCTATGCACCCAGCCACATCGCTCACCAGGCCCCACAGCCTGAGCCTCACTGCCCACAGCCCAGCTCTGAGGGCCAAACGGGGAAGCAACCTTCCACTGCACATCATTGGTAACTGCAGACATGCGCGCACACACACACACACACACACACACACACACGCTCTCTCACTCTGCCGCACACACACACACACACACTGCTGCACATAGACACACACACACACACACACACACACACACACGCGCGCGCGCGCGCTCGCGCACACACACTCACACGCACACGCACACACAGCCTTCCTCTCCCACCGAGTGCGACCCTCCACAGCCCTCCGGTTTTTCACAGAACTTTTAATAAAAACAGGATAAATTTTACATGCCACACCATGAGCTGGCTGAGCAGGGACTGCCTGTTAATCTTCTTAACACCGGCACTGGACAAAGATGGAGGGAGTGAAAAATCACAGGCCATTAACGCTGATAAGGGGGCTTTCTGACCGTTTCAAAATCATTTCCGAAAACTGCCAGCCTCCACCTCCCAGGCGTATTTCCTCAAATTGGCCATTTTGAGGCGGTTTTAAAAGCGCTCTGATTAAGAATAAAGGATGGAAGGGGAGAGCCGTGGCCTGGAAATGGCTGTGAAATGGAGGCAATCTGAGGATGAATCGCGCCCTGGGCGCCATAATCAGCCTGCTCGGGCGGGAGACGGGGGTCATCGCCACGCGCACGCCCGCCGCGACCCGTTTGTCGAAATCCGCACGCGGACGCTCACTCCCGCCTACCGACGCCCGCAAACAGACACGCGCATGTTTTCATATTCCTTTGCTATGATTTCTCATAAGTGACTGCAGTGATTTTAAACACTTCTGGGAGAAAGCCGGTGTGTGGGGGAGAGGCTGGTGTTCAGCACAGACACCAGGGCCTTATCATTACCATACAAATGGTAAAGTCAAGGACACGCGCGCGGGGAGGGGGATTTGCATAAGAGAATAAACGGCTGTGTGGTGAGCGCGGTGTCTCTGGACCGGGGGAGAGGGCGGCGGGTTCCACAGGGGCACACGCTTCGGGTTCTGCGGCAGCGGGGGGAAGAACCAGCGAGACCCACCATGCACCAAGCAGTGGCTAACGCTAATGGAGCTATCAGGGACAGGAGCCCGCATCCAGCCCCGAGCTCGGCAGGGCCGGGAAATGGCCGCCGCTGTCACAGCCTGCAGAGGGACCCTCCGGTGCCCACCGCCAAACCCTCCCTCCCTCCCTCCCCCCCCCCCCCACCTCCTCCTCCTCCTCCTCCTCCTCCCCAATCACCCAGGAAGGGATGAATAATCTCTCCTCGCTCGCTCGGCAAACACATTACCCTGCGTTCGTACGACCGCTACGCGAGTAAATATTACACGCGCAATGAGATTTAAGCGCCGAATAAAGGCGAGGGGGAGGGGCGGGGACGGCGCTTTGAAGCCTGAAGGTTGATTCGTATGCAGTGTCAATCTGCCCGGGCCCCATACATTATTCATCCCTTTTATTGACTGCCGTGGAATTCTATTAGGGGATCTCTAATTTTCACCCACAATGCAGCGGGAGGTGCCCCCGTCGCCTCCGCCATCTGAGAGAGCGGCGCACCGAATTCCAAACCCGCCGCGAACTCGACGAAGCCGGTAATCCTCGTCCGGCGTGTGATCTTCAAGAACCTTCTTCTCAGAGCTTTTGTAGACCACTTTGCCGGCACACGTGTGCAGAAGCGATTACGCGATTTAGCCGTGCGTTTATATGTACACGCTTCCTGTCCCGTTGAAAAGAATGCAGACAAATATGGAAAGTCGGTGCTGATATTACTGTTCACCGACTGCGGTTTCACAAGGACACCTGCAGCTCCACACCAGCAGGGGGTGCTCTAGCAGAGAAACAGAGACCACATCAAACTACTTTTCGAACTACGGTGTGGAACGGCAGCTGCAGAGAAGGTCAGAACTTAAGTGAAATGGGTCGTCTTGTCCTTGGGCTTTTCCCACTGCTCTAGGCTGTGAAAGCTTTAAAAGCAGAGGTCAGCTCCAGACACATCCTACACAGCCAGAGGTTTGAATGGTCAATGCCGTTCAGAGCAGGCTACTGCCGAGCAAGGCACAGTGCAGGCTGACTTTCATTAACATTTCTGAGGGAAGAGACTACTGAGCTCTTCTGTCTTCTGAGGGCTTTAGGAGAGCCTCTCTCGGGGTCGGGGCTCAAAGGTCAGAGGCCACAGAGCGCCCTGCAATTCAAACGGGAACAAACATCTCTTTTAGCAAATGTTTCCAGATAAAAGTCTACACTCTGAGGCTTTTCCAGGAGGAGGGCCATAACGATCACATATTTGTTTGGAAACCAACTCGCTGTGGACAGAAAAGTGCTTAGTGTTAAAACCATTGAAGTACATTGGCACCAATAAGATGAAGAACAGCAGTGGGGACCTGAGGGGGGAGGGGGGGGCACTGGAGTACTGTTCTCTCTGTTCATTTCCTTCTGGCACCTTCTCTCACGATCTGGTTTCTTTGTTTTTCAGAAGCTCTCGTTCCTCTGCCATCATGCCGAATGGTGGATGCAGGTGTGCGCACTCAAAATTTCACCACAAGCAGCATGGCTCGTACCTCGGGCCCTCTGCAGCGCCGCCTCTATACAGATGGACGCCGTGCAATCTCCACATGGACCTGCGCCATACATCCACAATAAAGAGCGGAAAGCAGCAGCCGATACATTTTTTTATGGTTAATTATGCAGCAACGAGACCGATAAAATCAACATCTGCTCTGGTGCAGCCTCAGCAGAAATATCAATCTTCCAGCTCCGCACACACAGCCAGTGACCTTCAAAGCACTGTCTGCCTCTGACCTTTCTGAGGACGCGCACACAGTCACACACGCACACACACACACACACAGAAACACGCACACACAGATACACATACACTGCCCAGGTGGAGGGAAGAAAGGGGGGGGGGAGGAAAGAGGAAAAATAAATAAATAAAAAACCTGTGTGTGGCTGAACCATTTCATTACAGAGAAAAACACAGGTCTATACCACACAGGTCACTGCGGCATTCAGCCTATGCTTTTACAGGGATCACAGCCGCCTTTCTCCCTCTCCCTCTCCCTATCTCTCTCCCTATCTCTCTCCCTATCTCTACCCCTCCCTTTCTATCACACCCTCTCACTGCTGTAACTCTTACCCAAGGCCACCCTGCTGAAACCGTTTACAGTGCACCTAGGGCGGCTCTTTCACTAGCAATTATGTTTTAACAGGTGCATCTAATTCGGCACAGAATACACGTGAAGCCTGCTGGAGGAATTTCAGCTTTCTAAAACTAGCCCCGGGTAAAGCGTTCCTTCAGCCACAACAAACGTCAGCACGGCCATTACAATCCACACAACAGGAAGCGTCATGCGCATACCACACAGCTAAACACACGTTCACTGGGCAGAGGGGCGGGGGAGAAAAAATGTCATGGACTTCGCATCACGCTAACGCCGCTACACGTACGTCTGAATGACGCCAACGTCTGCTCCAAAGCGGCCCCCGTTTTCGCTAATTGGAGTCCCCAGACATCCTCCGCCAATCTGTCCCTCGCCCCCGTCCCGATCACGAGACGACGGCGCTCTCCCCCTCGTCCCGTCTCGCAGAGAGCCGAGCGACACGCTCGAGAAGCCCGCGCCACGATCCCGGCTCCTCCCGCGACGCCACTTTTAATTGTCAGAGAATAACACGAGACTTTCCCCCCCCGCCTAATATATTCCGTGTCAGCGCATGCATGATCTCTGCTTAAAAATTACCGCAGTGAGGAGAGAGACACCCCTTCAGTTTGGCACATATCTTGAGTAATTAACGCAGCTGGCTCATAAAGACCCGTTCGGCGGGGAGATATTAATATTCTAGGCGATGAATAGCATATGTTACCATTGTAGCAACAAACTAGTCAATACAATGGAGATGATTGATTATCCTGCCTGATCGCCGCCCGAGCCCCGGCTTCATGACTAATATATTCAAGTCGTGTTCCGTAAGAGCAGATGCCACACCATAGATATTCTATTTACCGGACAGATATTCAGCTGTGTCAGTGTGTTCCTTCAGTCCTCCATCATCCCTACTCCATAATCTGGGAGACTGCAACACTGCCCACAGCCGCTGAGCACTGTACCTCACACCATGACCCCTGCATAACGGCTTACAGTGAGCAAATCACCCCCATTACAGCTGCTAACCAGCGTTTCGGTGTTAAACAGATGTAGCGTAATATCCCTTGAGTATCGAGAGTAGAGCATCCGCAGCGTGACGGCCACCCCCGCCCTTTGCCCTTCAGCCCGGGTGATGCACAGCAGGAGGTCACACACAGCGCTGACTCTGCAGTCCAAGGCGCAAGTGGGCTCCCTGGCCCCCCCGGCGCAGGAGTGAGCGAGCCCCCTGGCGCAGGAGTGAGCGGGCCCCCTGGCGCAGGAGTGACTGAGCCCCCTGGTGCAGGAGTGAGCGGGCCCCCTAGCGCAGGAGTGAGTGGGCCCCCGGGCTCAGGAGTGAGCGGGCTCCCTGGAGCAGGAGTGACTGGGCCCCCTGGCACAGGAGTGACTGGGCCCCCTGGCGCAGGTGTGAGCGGGCCCCCTGGTCTGTGTGACACCTGAGTGATGTCCCAGAGGCCTGGTGGCACCATGCCCATTATTCATCACCAGCCCACACTGGCACAGGACGGCCAGGTCAGCTTCTCAGAGAGGCAGCTAGCGTGACGGAGAGCGAGAGACTGCCAGCTAGAGAGAGGGACTGTGTGTGAGGCTACGCTGCCCATACTGATGAGCAGCACACACTGCATGTGCATCCGCACACGCTGCAATTCCCTTCACTACACCGTGATTACAACTCCGCACTAACCTGCGGTGTCCTATGGTCGTTTCAGACCGGCTGGGCTAGCCCACACTTCCCTGAGAAGGCTTCTTTATGTGCAATAATAATAACACTAACAACGGCAAGAAAAACAATCACCATCATCACAGTCATTACAGGTTATACTTAGAAAGCACTTCTCATCAAGCCGAAGAGGGTGCTCCAGAGCATCAGTCACATCGCTGTGAGCGGGGATCGGTGGTGCGGAGCAGACTGTTAAAACCCTGCGATGACGGATGCCTAATAAGACCTGGGATGACTGCAGGATGAGAGTCCCGCTTCGGGAGGAGAGGGGACGGGCAGCAGTCGCTCTTCTCTCACCTCTCTTCGATCATCTTGTCCCCCAGCAGCCAGCGGACCTCCGGGGCGGGGAAGCCCGTCACCACGCAGGCCAGCAGCACGTCGTCCCCGACCGCCTTCGTCACGGGCCCCGGCTGCAGCACGAACTCCAGCCTCCTCTCCACCTCCGTCTCTGCAGGGGGGGGGGAAAAAACCAGGTCCTGCTTCACAACACCGACTGTGGAGAACCTGCTTCTTGTGCATGAAACATCCAGGATTACATTATGGGAGCTGACACGGCCAGATTCTCACAACAGCTCCCCCGCAGGGGCTCAGAGGCCGCTACACCGAGGAGCCGAACGGCGGCCATTTTCACCCTCGTATCTCAGACGCTGCGCCGCTCCCGCCAAGACACGTCAGTTTCTCCCCCGTCCCTCATCAAATTCCTTTAACAACGGGCAGAAAACGCGGGTGCTGGCAGCCGCGCTGGCGCAGAGGAAGTGAACAAACAGGCCGGGCCCTCGCAGCGTCTCTGCAGGAGACGGATACCGAGAGGCTGGAGCTAAACTCTTCATTTATGACCTCGCTTAGAGCTCCAAAAGTGAGCGCTTAACGGCTCCTGTAAATAAAAGAGTTCCTGACACCACAGAATTCGGCCGACTGCTCCAGAAGTGATTCACGGACCTGTCCGGGATAATTTTATACTCCCGGCGCGCCCGTTCGCTCAGAGTCTGTGAGCTTCTGCGAGCGGGGGACAGAGCTAAATCTTTCACCGAGCTCGCATCCGCAGAACGGAAAGGACTGTGAAACCAGTTTCAAAAAGAAATACAGGATGTCTCCTGCTTCTTAAATCCTCTGCAGTCTGGCACAGTTTAATGTGATGTGTGCCGGGTAAGAGACCGATGTCAAAGGTATTCTGAATTTAAATTCAGATTAGCTAAGCAGTGGTGGGTAAGAAAATCACATTAAGGAGGTAGACATGAGCACATTACCAAAATATGCATAATGCTGCTTCTCATCAATAGATTCTGTGAATAGCAGCAATGGGAAGACCAGTCGGAGGCCCATCCACATCAAGAAGTATAACTTTATTGATAACTAGAACCATAACGATGTGAGCACTAATGAGCGATAATGTCTCTCAGCCATGTCATATTCTAGTAAATCTGATGGATTTTGATTTGCTTTATCGTTCATGCTCTGAAAGTGATCCCAGCGATATCATTGCTGTCGTGATAATTGTGGCGTGAACTCCGCCATCCACTTGAGTAAGACCTACTTTTAAAACAACATATTTATGGTTATAGCTCTCAATCTTGGTGTGGCCGTTAGTAAGGTTTTAAGGGCAGCTTGTGAGCACCCTGAGAACAGGAAGCCTGGTGCTCTAACGTGCTTCCGGCACGACCTGGAGCAGCGCGTCCAGCATTCCCGTCTCTGTGTTCAAACCGGGGCGGAGCGCTGAACGCGGAGCGCTGAACGCTGACCGTACCTTGCAGGACCTGCAGCTCTGCCTCCTCGCTGGCCTTGGCGGGGCCCAGGTTCTCCAGCACGCAGCGGTAGGCCCCCGCGTCGCCCTCCGAGGCGTTGCTGAGCAGCAGGCCCCCGCCGGGCAGCAGGACGAGCCGCCGGCCCGGCTCCAGGGGCTCCCTGTCGCGCTCCCAGCGGGCGAAGGCCGCCAGGTCGGGGTTCACATCGCAGGGCATCACCACGCTGCCGCCCAGCCGCACCGACGACGCCTCCGGCTGGCTGGAGAACCGGGGCAGGCCTGGGGGAGAGGGGGGAGAGAGGGGGTTAGTCCTAAAAACAATGCACAGGGAGAGTCAGGGTTCACCAAGCCCAGCGCACACAGGGCTATTGGACTGAACGGAGCAGAATTCATCACACTTTATTAACCCCCAAGGGGGAATATACCTGTCGACAAGCAAAATTCATGTACTTACAATGAGAGGTAAATTGCTGACTTGCCTGAACTAATCAAAATCATTTGCTCTGCACAGAAAAAAAAACTAAACAAAAACAATGATTGCTTCACAGCAGGGAGCGTATGGTAGCTCTCTCCCACGTCATGGGGGATTCACAAAGCCTTACGTCTCCCAGCCACATGAGGGCGCTACGCAAAGATGAGCTCTCAGGTCATCTGACACAGACACATGAACAGACACAGAGCCTTCAACAGACATAGGAACTGACACGGTGCCAGTGAGGACAACGGTTAGCACAAACGGTTCAGCCCGACTCTTGAAGTGGGCCCTATCTGTGCAGCGTACGCGAAACTAATTAAAACCGAATCCATAGGCTGTTCGCACTCCGTCTTTCATCTCACAGTAATTACCGCCACACCGTTTCGAACAGCTGCTTTGATGACATATTTTTGCAGTTTCTCACCACAAAAACTGGCTCTTTTGTTTCTGATAAAAAAAAAAAAGAGGTTGGAAAAATGGAACACTTTGGCACATTGACACTAAAAAAACTCAGTCTGAAGAAAAAGAAGAATGTTTCTCAGTGGCGCACTCCTGGGTTTCTCTGCCTCACAGACGGGGTTGATAAACGCCCCTCCGCGGGGTGAGCGATTGCGGCTGTGGCATAAGCCGCTGGAGACCCTCCCCGGGCAGAAAGGGCCTCGGCTGTCGCCACGTCCGTCAAAGTGGATTCAATCAGCCTTTCCTCCCTCACTCAGGGAGCGAAACGCGGAAGGGGGGGGGCCCCAAACAGTAAACCTATAACTAATAACCGCTCAGCCAAGAAACACAACACCGGGCTCCAGCAGGGCCGCGCGGGGCCCCGCTCCGTGCTCAACTGTAAAAAGACGAATAAAAGTGTTGTGCATTGCCCAGATTAAGTGGTTTCAGCTGCAGAGCGTGTCCGTTACTGTAGAGTTCGCCGGAGCCAGTTCCGTGTGCGGTCGCGTGTGCGTGCCCTGTGCGTGCTTGGGCAAATCATTTCTGGTCTCCCCGCTTCCGTGTGAGAGACGTGGGGGGGACCGGGGGAGGCCGGGTATGTGGAAACGCGTAAATGGAGCTCGGTCCAGTTATTTCAATAGGAGTCTGGCGCATTGCCTGCGATACGAGAGGCCTCCAGCTGAGAGAGTCCAATAGCTGCCCGTAAAAGCTGCCGCAGTGCTTCAGCCGGAGTGTTTACAGTGAGGCAGGGACTCGGGGACATAATTAAATGCGGCACGAACGGCAGAGGGAGGGGCTGCGGGGGGCGTCCGCTGAATTTTCAGCACCTGGCTGACCGGGGCTGCGACTGTCTTTCTGCATAGAACTGAGCTGCTGTATCCGCTCCTCTCAGTCGGCAGGAGACTGGCGGCCTGAGTCCAGAGCTCTTCTGGGTGTTCCCGTACTGCTCTGAAGATGGGAGACGCTAAGCTTTTGCAGGAAACGCAGCCCCCTTCAACACAATTCACACCTAATCGACAGGGCAGATCCTCGTTTTCCAGCCCCCTGCACAGGGGGATCCATCACGCAGCACAGCGACACTAATCATTTCCTGCACTACAATACCCACCACTTCTGCACTACAATACCCATCAGCTCTGCACTACAATACCCATCACCTCTGCACTACAATTCCCATCACCTCTGCACTACAATACCCATCACCTCTGCACTACAATACCCATCACCCCAAATCCCAAGCCAGCGAGGGGGGGGGGGGGGCTGTCAGAGCATGAAGGGGGAATATGCAGTGTGCACTACGACCCCATCAATCGGTGCGTCAGCTGAAGGAACGCAGGACTGTGTGCTGACTGGCACCACTTCTGCCCTGCCCCTCCCCCGGGGGTCGAACCCGCTTCACAGAGCCCGTCAAATCCTCTGAAATACCGCGACCCCCGGCCTCGCACCTCATACACCTCCGCGCCGGGGAGATAAGATCACCGCTAACAGAGCTGCCATTATGCGCCTCCTCGCCCGTCTGTAATTAAGACACTGAGCAGGGGCCTGACGGGCCATACGGTAGCCTTTTCTAATCGCCGAATAAAAATCCACATCTCTGGCCTCGCTAGAAAAGCCTTCAGAGCAAAGCAAGCATTTTGAAAAGGTTATTCTGTCTTTTCTTTCTCTTAAGAGTAGGTCGAGTTTCTTTTGGAAAGGTGGAAAATTTTGTTTAAAAAAGGGACAAAAACACCACTTGAAGTACCTACTGTGAAGTACGCTGTTCATTTGCTTCTGCTACAGAGTATTGACCCTCCATCTTCTGTTCTGCCCGAAAGGCCAAGTTTACCTGCCGCTTTTCCACAGGGGAGCAACAACTAAGGAAGGAGAGTGCTGCCCTCACTTGGGCCAAAACACAACGGGCAGAGACCTCGGTCTCACACTCGGTCTCACACTCGGTCTCACACTCGGTCTCACACTCGGTCTCACACTCGGTCTCACACTCGGTCTCACACTCGGTCTCACACTCGGTCTCACACTCTGTCTCACACTCTGTCTCACACTCTGTCTCACACTCTGTCTCACACTCTGTCTCACACACTCTGTCTCTCTCACACACTCTGTCTCTCTCACACACTCTGTCTCTCTCACACACTCTGTCTCTCTCACACACTCTGTCTCTCTCACACACACACACACACACACACACACACACACACACACACACACACACTTATACGCAGGCCCATCTGAGGCCTCACGGTCGGACACATCGACAGAACGATCAGAGTTCATTAGCCAAGCGCTTGACGGACTCCATCGCCGTGGACAACCAGGAATTGACTCCTGTCCACTGGAAACGGGAACCTCTGTCAGTTACAATCACACGGCTGTAAGAAGCAATCCCGCCAAGCCAATACAACTTAGAGGAGTTGGAAAAGAAAGCAGGAGAGTTCAGTCAAGCTGGTCAATATCAGCAATGAGAACCGCAAGCCATAGCTGAGGACCAGAAGACGACCAGACTTTTACCATGGCATTATGGGTAGGCTGTGGTTATATGCAGCTCGCTACATGGTGACACAAACCCCATCCTACTCCTCCATTTCCTTAGGAGTCCCTTGCAGACCCTGGTCGTCGTATCAATGTTCAGAGACTACATTTTGAACAGTGGGGAGAAACTGAGGGGGCTTCCTGAGGCAGATGGGTCTCTCGTCCCCTGCAGAGAAGCGACTGGGTTACTGCCGATCTCTCTGCGTGGGTGTGCCACAGAGGGCTTTAATGGGAAAACGGAGAACAAGCCGGAGAAACTCTTAAAACTTCTGGAATATTTACGAGCCCGATAGCCTTTCCATCTCACTGTTCTGCTGTAGTTTTTAGTGCAGATTCCCAAGTGTCATAACTCTGCCAGCCAGGAGTTACAGGGGCTGTTAAGCGTCGGTATGAGAACATAAATCTACCTCGGAGAATGCCCCGGCCGAACTCCGCCAGACCGGCCAACCACAAGGCGCCACACGAGACCCTGCAAGTTACTGCACAGCTCTGCAGGGGGCGACCGCCTCTCACTCCCAGCGGCTAACTCTCGCTTCCAGATCCTTCTGAAACGGTTCACTGGCCAAGCCTCCCTCCGAACTCTCCTCTTCATTCAACATTTACCAACGTTTAAGTCCAAACGAGGCCAAATTCATACTTTTTCATCCAGTCAAATGCAGTCTTTCTCCCTCCATTAGCGAGAAGACGTGGAAGAGCGAATGAAGTCCCACGGCCCAGTTCATTTTGAGGCCAGCTTAGGAATGACACCGTGCCAGCATTCCAGGGCCGGGCATATTTAATGACCGTTACATTCACAGCTAAATAGTTTATGAGGAAGACATTTTTTTTTTGTACTTGCACCTAAAGCAAGTCTTCAGCAAATAACAGAAAGAGTGAAAGCTGGATGAACTATGATGGACACCATACTTCGAGTCCATCGCTAAATATGGACACTAACCATTACCACCTAGGAGGCAACATTTCACATAGTTCAGGTAAAAATGTGAATCCAAATACTACAGAACCTGCTGATACTAAGAGAGCTGTGTACATGCAGTGTAGGAAGCACAAAAGCACGAACATCCCTAAATCCCTAACACTGACTGAACATCTCCGCTCTTCTGCAATAGCATAGTATTCAGAATATGGCATTGGGCTATTTGGAAACTCAAGGAATGTTTTCATATTTTTTTAATATTCCGACGGAGCAGGAGCAGACATGTAAACACTGTTATTGGGGCAAGGTCACTGGAACGATGGTTTTTGCATATGCTCTGCCGTATTGGAAGCCAATGAAGGGGAGGCCAGTCATCCTAGCCATCCCCCCCAAGTCTGTGTCTGTTCAGGGTTCAGAAATAGTCCCAGCCTGCTGTGCAGATACAAATCTGTCACTGTGAGTGAAATCTGTGCGTGGAACAGTCGAGAAAGCCCTCATGGGTGGAAACAGGAGTACCGTATGAGAAGGGCGAGTACCATCATTGTGCTCCCCTCCACGGGTGACGAACTGGAGTTAGGGCTAGGGCTAGGCCGGAGATGGTAACATCTCCGCAGAACGAATACAGGCCCGGCCTTCTTGACGCAGTTCAGGTGTCTTGCCCACTGATTCTGCCACACAAACACGGTGCTCGCCTCACGGAAAACATGGCAATACCCACCAACACGCGACACCGCACACAGCAGACCCGGTCCTGCCCGTCTGACACTCCCGGAACCAGCCTAGCCTTGCAAGGAGGGCGGGCTGAATCACCAGCACCACCCGTGCCGCCATTACAAGGCGGACATCGACACTCCCCGAAGGCGTGAGAAGGCCGGCGCTGCCACGGTCCTGATTAATAAACAGTTTAGGCACCACGATACGCCTGAGCAGGGAGCTGATCAAACGTGACGAAATCCAGAAACGGAGACGTAGCGACCTGCCTACTCCCGCCCAAGCATTAATGAGGCAGACCAATAACCAGCCTCATTGTGGAGTAGCGGTGCATTGTGGAGTGATCGGCCAGCATGCGCCACATAGCAGTTAGCCTTCAGTAAGATGTATGGCACATAATGGCGGTGTTATAAATTATACACATCGTATTGATTCCTTCAGTCTTTAGGTAATGCAGATGCAGAAGTGGGGACAGCCTTCTTCCATGTTCACATGGGCAGCTAATCAGCTAATGACCGTGTGAACGCTATGCTCGAAAAACATATTACCCATTTTACAATCAATCCCTCATGACATTTACGTCACCCGCAAAGAAGACCCACTTATCTGCGGAAGTCTCTTTTTTTCTCTTTCCTTTTAGGTTCTATCCAATTCATACAGAGGAAAACCGACCTTGCTTATGCTCGAGATGGGAGCTGGACTTCAAACCTTTTGGTTGCGAGCCAAGTCGCTTATCTGCGATGACACACTGACAAGTCCAAAGCATTCCATGCAACGTTTCAGCCGACTAACTAGATCATCCTCTCCTGAGAAATTAAGAGATCAAGGGTTATTTATTTAGCTCTAAAATTAAGCCTGCGGCACCTTCTTGGGGAGAGGGGGGGGAAAGCGTTTCCAAAACATCGAAATAAAACTACAACAATAAGCGTCGTCATTTCTCCAAAGCTACTCAGCTTCAGCCCTAGAGAGCTGATATGCCTGCATGCAGCCAAATGATTAAACTAATTATTGACTTGGCGGCATCTTACCCCCATAGCTACCTTTTCGGTTTAAAGTAAACTAGAACACAGACCGAAGGGCAAACCCTCAACCACAGAAGAAAAGTTGCCCAGTAACACACAGTGCTTACATATCAGGCTTTCATTAGCCTTTTATGGCTAAACCATTGGCCTCTGTTGAAGTAAAAAGTAATTTCACTCAAAGGGGGAAACCACTAATAAAAGTGGAGACTTAGCAATGTAAGAATACTACAGTACCAACATTATGGGCGCAACAGGAGCCTCTCCCACAGGGGACGGATAACCATGACCTTCAGGGTTCAGGGCTCGAGCCACCAGACCACCCAACCGCTGTGTAAAAATACACAGCACGGCACTGATATAGCACCGCATGCACAAATGGCATTACATCATACTGTGTTGTAAGGTCTCTCAGTGTTACAGTGAGAGAGTACAGGAGCACGAGGGTGCCAGGGGAACTCGTGGGTGTTCCCCCATCGAAACTCCAACCTGTGGCGGCCCTGCCTCCATGAGTTATACATCTACAAGAGGGAAAAAAAAAAAAAAGTATCTTGAAATGTACAAGGAAGGAGAAATAAGTCATGTGTAATGACCGAAGGCAGTGGAAGATAGTTCCTTTGTTCCTTGTGCGTCAGATTCGGCCCGAGATGGAGGACCACACGGTGCCAGGCACGGCCCCGGACAGGGAGGGCATCGCCAAGGTGTCCCTCAGAGTGCCTTAAAATGGAGCCATGCGCTCGTCTGTTTACAGGGGGAGAGCACCTTCCACACAAAAACCAGCCGAAATGCATTTCCAGCACGGAGCAATTCAACCGCCCTGGGGGGGTGGGGAGGGAACGAAAGGGGGGGCATGTTTGTTCTACGAGCTCTAGAGGGGAGGAGAGTGGGGGGTGGAGAGAACGTTTAATTTACCCCTCTGAGCTCCCCTCATTCCACAGTGCCACAGCACCGCTCCGAGAAAACAAATCAAAACTAAATTACGTGCAATCCATCTAGACAAAAAGAGACGGATAAGGCCGGGGCGACTGGCAGTTGAGCATTGTAATATCAATCTCGTATCCCTAGCGGACGGGCAGATGAGTCGGGTAATATCAATCTTCGCTCCTTTGACGGACGGGCGGCCCCGCGCTTCTCTGGGGTGTAAGGGGAGGGCCCCAGCGGGGAGCGTGACGGCACCATTGTTTACGCGAAATGGGAATGCGGAACGCTGCGGGCCTGTTGCCAGAGAAACCGTAAGACCTGGAACGCATGTGCCAACGGTCATGAGAAGACGTTTTTTGAAGAAAGAAAATCATGAAAACTAAATTACAGAGCAAAGGCAAATAGATTTTGAAATGGTCAATTAACCACTCGCTGGTTTTGTCAAAAACACCCTTTACAGCAAACAGAATAAAACCAGCTTCATGCAAATGGCTTCACAGGGTTCCATACATCTCGAGAGCGGGCTCTCGGCAAACAGCTGACGAGCGGAAGGCCCTTTAAAAACATCTCACTCAGGCTTGGGAAGAGCCTCTCCAAGGTTCTCCCTCTCATCTACTTCAGGCCTTTTGGGTCTCATATGGTCTGAATTAAAGTTGACACATGCAAGGGGGGGTTGGAACAAGTTACCAACAAACAGCTACTCCCTCCGAAGAAAACACCGCACAAAAAAATATACAAACTGTATTTATATGTAGAACTGCATATAAACATGCATGTATATACACAAAACTCTGTATATACACAATATCTGGCATATATTAAGGAACAATGTAAACACTTCACAGTGTCAACCACAAGATGAGAGTTTTTTGTTTATATGTGGTGCGCCTACCACAAACCGGGACCTTATCTATACCCCGGCAGAAATGCCGCAAGATGAATGAGATTACATCCTATGCGGCCACTGTGCCAGAGTGATATGAGGTGAGATCAGTGCTAGATCAAACTTCTCTGGGATGTGATATACGGTCTAATCAACCAGGCAATATACTGCAGTCTGGTTTATTGATGGACACAATATTCCAGCCTCATATAAGCGCCACTGTTATAAATCAGGTATGCATTTTCTCTGCTCTTACCTGAACGGATCAGAGCTGGGGGCTGAGGCACCAATGATATGACTTTAGTAGCAGCCCGCCAACTCCCCGAAATTCCTACTGCACCCTCCCACCACGTTGGAAATGGCATTTTCATTACGGGTAATTGAGTTTAAAGTGAAACAATGCTGACTGCATTAAGTTTAATCCAGTTACACAGTTCTTATTCTACCCCGGGAAACTTGTTCTTGTTCCTCGCCCATTTCTCGCTCTGACCTCCCCGGAGGTCGTTGCCAGGGGAGACGGCGTCGCCACAGGAACCGTGCGATACAGGGGGGGCACTGATAACAAGTGTTCACGGGACCCGGTATCCCAGTTATCAGGTCAGGGGGGATTGGGGGGCATTAGGGGGGGCTCCTTGGCAACGCACGACAGGGGGGCGACCGGGGCAGCCAGCGGGGTCGGCCCGCGAGACCGCCTGCCAATCACCGCCCCTCCGGCCGCCGCGCGAGACAAAGCCCCGCAGACGCGGACCCCTCCCCCGCTCGCCTTTCATCAACACCTTCTCTTCACCCGCAGCCGCCTCGCTGCCGCAACAGGCGGCCGGATGAACCGCCACCCCGCGCCCCCGCATGATGGATGGGCTGTGTGAAGTGTGAAGAGGAATAACCCATCGCTCCCCGAGGCCCCCCAACCCAACCCCCACTCCACCCGACCCCCGCCCCCGCCCCCGCTCTCCCAGGCCGGGCCCTTATCGAGACCCTGTACATCTGCAGATCCTATCTGCCCCCGCTGCCGAGGTTCGGCCTGCACCCCCCGCTCAACGGGGACGGAGAGGATGTGACGCGTGTGCGCAGGGGTGGGAGAGAGTGAGACACAGAGGAGGGAGTGAAGCTCCTCACTGACGCCTGCAGACAGTATCTTTCATATGAAAATGATGGGGCTGTGGGGAGGCTGCAAAGCGGGGTGGGGAGGCTGAAGGATTAGAGGGCCGAGTGAGGTGTGTGTGGAGCGTGCCTACCCTACAGTCTACACCAGCTGGTCAAACAGGAAACAGCTGGTAGACCCCGCCGCTCCAGCCCGACAGAGCCTGCCCACGTATGGCCATCACCTGGAGGCCAGTGAAGGGACTGGGACACATCACCATGGAGACTGACCCGGGTCACCAAGACTGATCGCATCAGCAGGACAGAACAGCCGTGCAAGTTTCACTGCCAGGACATCACTTGGATGACAGAAAATATTTTTTAAAATATTTTTTTAGCTTTATTAATTGCCCCTTAGAGAAGATTTCAGCATTGGAAAATATATGGTTCTGGAGATCAAGAGTAGAGACTCTTGCCCGAAAGGGGACTAAAATGAATTTCCAGTTATGGTTCAAGGTTGGCTTAAGTTAATATATCGGCACGTCGGGCACCCTCCCGGCGAGTGTAGTTCACACAGCGCATATCGAGAAGGGTTAAGAACACACAGCGTGCGTTTCAGCATGCACACCACCGCACGCTGTACACGGTCAGGGCTGGGGGAGGAGCAGGGAGCGGAGAAAACCTCCTACACACAGATTTATGTGCTGATGAGTGGAAAATGAAGTGTGACTGTGCTATCGGGGGAAGAAGCGGCAGAGACACACGGGCGAGCACAGCCGTGCAGGGAGGGAGGGAGGGAGGGAGGTGGGGTGAGAAAAACAGCGCAAAGGAGGGAGGAGGGAGAGCAGAGGGGGGTAGGGAGGAAGAGGTAGAGGGAAAAAGAGGACAGCAGAATGAGATAAGAGAACTGGGGAAAGAAAGGAGCACAGCAAGGCGCAGTCAGACTCACACAAAGAGGCACAAAGAGAGAGAGAGAGAGAGAGGCAGTGTGAGGTGGAGAACAGAGGAGAAATGTACAGGCAGAAAAAAAGCGCACAGGAGAAAACAGACAAAAATATGCAATAACACGCAGGCCCAAATCTGCCAAAATTAAAACGAAGCATAATTACATTTTCATTTATTTATTTCTCCAAACTACTTATTTCTTCATTTATTGCTTGGCATTTGCTAACACGGTAATGGGTGCTGTCAATCATGGTCCCAGCAGGTAGTGTCAGATCCCACTGGCGAGCAGAAGAAGGGCTTCATTATATATGCCGAAAATGGAAAGGAATTGGAATACGGCTGAGGAGTTCATTTATTGAGGATTTTGAAAAGATAAATCATAATGCTTGCCAATCAGTGTAATGGCGGTGTTGTGCTGCCAGGATTCGTGACACATTTCAAGTTGAGAGTTTACGGCGGATTTGTGTTCTTTAATAAGACGGCTTGCTGATGAAGTCTACCAGTGGGGTTCACAAACATTTAAAATTAGAGGAAATCTTCTTTCTGCGGCCACCTCTCATGAACACGCTAAAATGCTAATGCATGCAAATACGCAATTATGGCAATTTATTTTCTGAAAGGGGCTCCACATTATCTGCCTTAAGGTTTGAATAGGGGGAAAAAAGATTTTTTGGAAGAAAATAAAATACAAAAAAGAATCTTACATATTGATACATTGATTTCACTTTGTTTATTCCTTAAATTCACGCTGACCATTAATCATTTATTTTTATATTTTTTAGACATTTGGGCAGCAAAAAAAGAAAAATATGAAAACGCATCAGATCCCAAAATTTCTGAGAAGAAAAATAAAAATATTCTCAATCAAACTTGAGCCTCCACGAGTGATCGAACCGCACGCTTTTCCCCACCCCATACTGCACGCAACATCAGCCAGGGATTCAGACACACTGACCGTGAACCCGGGACTGCATAGCTGTACAACATACGCTTCCAAAAGTCCTTTCCAATTTGCTCTGGAGAGACACTGACAGCTTAATTCATGCTCTCTGCCGTTATGTGAAACCAAAAGCACGTCCCAGAGAGAAGGCTCCCAAAGAGAAAGGGTGAAACCAGCGCCTGTAATTCCATACGAGATGGGATGTCCCTCCACCCACCCTCGGAGCTCCACTCCGAAAGCACTACAGGCTTGTCGCCATTAGCAACAAGAGCCAGATTAATGCGTGTGGGTGAACCAATTACAAACGCAAACTTGGCGCCAACATCAGGTCTTACCTCTTAAAGCTGAGCTGCGATATTTTAGGAAGGTTCAGTGATTTTATAAACAATGAAAGGTAATGCAAGATAGACCAGCCATTAAAACAAGTTCAGAGTGAAACTGGCCAAAGCCAGATGAGTTCACAGCCACATCGTTCGATGTCTCTTGACAACAGAGGAAGGGTTCAGCTGCAGTTCATGTCTGCGGTTTGCACGCTAACATTCTGGGGCATCTGAGGAAACTACAGCAGTGGTCTCCAGCCCTGGTCCTGGAGAGCTACTGGGTCTGCTGGTCTTCGCATTTACCTTAAAATTAGCACCCTGTTGTAACCCTTGAATAGTTAAATTAAGTGCAGAGTAACAACAAAGTAGCTGTCCCTCTCCAGGACCAGGGTTGGAGACCACTGAACTAAAGCTGTTTATGATTTGTAGTGCCATGATTTATGCCATTATACGGACATTAGCTTTATGAAACAGATCTTATTTGTGGTTCAAGGTTGGCATAAGAACATACATTTATTGCTTTATTGATGTTCCCATTTACGTGGCCAACAAGCAAGACAGATTCAGAAAGTGTGATACGCAAAAATTGCTTTGTTACAGCCATGCGATATCATGCGGCTTTTCCAACCGTTGATTGAGCTACAGGGTGCAAGCAATATGAATCTGATTTGCATTCGCATCCTGAGGCACGACAAAAAGATTTTTAATATTTACATTTTCTAAAGTAATACAATTGCCTTGGATGTCAAAACAGTAAAGTAAAGTAAAATATTTTCAAAAATATGATTTACGATAAGATTGCTCCTTAGCATAGGTTTCAGCGTTGTAAAATATTGGATTCTTCAGAACAAGGGTAGAGACTCTTGCCTTACAGGAGACAAAAATGTATTTCCAGTTATGGTTCTACAGTAGGTTGGCATAAGTGAACAAGCATTTTGTGGTTGATTGAGGTTACACTTAGATTTGCTGGAGTGGGAATGTCATTAGCCCGGTCAGGCACTGCTGTCAGCATAACTCTGGTAGACGAACGTGTTCTCCCTCAATGAAAGTCACTCCGGATACGACTGTCTGCTCAATGAATGCAATGTAAACTGAAGCGCTGCCTGAAACAATGGCTTGCCGTAACGAAGTGTTCGTCTCAATGTCAGCATTAGCAGTGCTCACGTCATAGAAGCGGATTGGCAGTTATTAAACACAGGTTTGATGACTCCGGACGGCTTAGCCAGCTTAAATCAAACCTCCTGCGCATCCAAAAGCCATTTGTTCTACATCTGATTTTAGTTGAAGTACAGTGCTGGCAATACCAACAGACCAACCCAAAGCATTTGAAGTCCACATCAGGCTTATGAATAATCATCTGAATATGCTTCTTCCACAATACAATAAACAAAATTGTAGTGTCGATATGACAAATATTGCTAAAACATTTTTGCTAATTTAAGGCAGCTTTCTGTAACATAATCAGGGTTTGAAAAAGCAAGAGTATTGAATGTCTGGAGCCAAGCAGTTTCTGAATGTTTTCATCTCTCTTGCTACACGTGGTAGTTGGCTACCAAAAAGGAAATAAATCAATAAAGCAATACATCAAAGCCAACTCTTGTCATTACAAACCATAAACAGAAACGCGAACAAAAAGCGGGAGGTTTGTGCAAGGTGAGGGCTTTGTTGTGGTAAAAGCCATTTCGACACCCAGGAGCAGCACAATGAGGCCCTCCGTGCCTCAGCTTCATAAGATGACATAATATCTTATCTGATAGCACGTAACAAAAGACACAAACTGCAGCAGTTCCTCTGACATCATCAAGAGACATCAAACAATGCGGCTTGCAAGCTAGTCTTGTTTCGGCCAATTTCAAACTAACGGTACTCTGAAATGTTCTCTAGCACGTTTCACACTCTCTGACATACATTAAGAAGACGCATAGCCACAGAGGCTGGTCGAAACCGGCCCATCTCAGTATCGACTGTTTGACTGTGGGCAGCAGCTCCGTAGGGTGAGGCACACTCTAGGCAGCAGCGACCAGGGGAGGGGAGGGATCAGTCAGGAAGTCCCAATGAAAACGGACAGGTGCTGTTGCTATGTGACAACATACCTCATTATCATTGATTCTTTTACAGGCTCCCTCTCCATCTGCCTCCAGCACCCTTATCTCTGCGCCCGGCTACAGCCCCACCCTGACACAGCTGCCGACACCTCTGCCAGCCAGCCAACCAGGGCCCGGCACACGGAGAGGAGGTCTGCTCCATCCCAGGGGCCCTTGCAACGAAAGTTCAGGGCAGCCGCACGATACCTGGACGCACTTTCAGGGCCGTTCGACCCCCAACGTTTCTCCCGATTCCGTCTCCCAATAATTTTTATACTTTTGCAGCAGGAGGGAGTGAATTTAATCAGGTCCAAGCAGGTTGACAGGTCTGTATAAGGATTTATTTCATGTGGAAATGGCATCAGACGCTGGTTTTATTCTCACTTTTATATACCACATACGCACCCCCTCCCCCCATACTTGGCGATGATAAAGAGGTATGTTGTCACATAGCAACGGCACCTGTCCGTTTGCATTTGCTTGAGTGACAATGTCAGAGGCCAAAATTGATTGACAGCAATAACAGAAATGTAAGAGAGCCTCCTTGTCACAGGCCAGAAAAAAGAATGAAACCGCAGATTGTTCAAAATATTTGCCAACAATAAAAAACAAAACAACAACAATACAAAAATATAGAATAATTAGTTATTTATAGTTGTAAATATCAATCCCAAATTAGAAAACACAGGGTAATCAAATGCTTTTGTCGAGGTGCTGAACTGCAATTGTGTTGGTTTGTTTTGTGTTGGAGATTTGCTGAGGGCACACAAGGTGCACCTAAAACAACAATTTGATTGACAACCCCATCCCCCCCGTCCCCATAAACATTGTACAGTCTGTCTGAGACAGAAAATAATCATCACTACAGGGAAAAAGAAATGGCAGCAAATTTCAAAAACCCTTCCCCTCTTACATCAATCTGACCCCTCTTTCACAGGAGAAAAAAAACATTCAACATACAGCTATTCTCTCGTACAAGGCCTGCGTTGTGTGTTTGTGAATATGAAGGCTTTGTCAGACGAGAGAAGCAAGCTACCCAGCCCTCCCCCTGCAAGGCCTGTGTGTCCATCCACTTTCCTCTCTGCAGATGTGTACACATGATTCCATATGCTTCTCCAGTCTCTATACAGAGTGTAATATAACACCACACACACACACACACACACACACACACACACACACACACACAGCTTTAGCACAAAGGCCTTTCACATCTGGCTGCTGTTACATGGAAACGATCTGCTGCTCAGCTCAAAACAGTGAGCTCCCCTCCTCTATGGCACAGCACGAGAGCTCTTGTAAACAGACGTTGGTTGTTAGTTTTTAAAAAGCAACGGCTCATATTAGGAGCGCTGTGAGGACTCGAGAAACAAAGTCGACCGAGGTGTCGCTGACGTCAAGACGTTTCTCGGTACCTGTCGGAAAAAAGGGTATATACCTGCTTTGCGCTCGTCCGGTTGTACCCTTTTTTCCCCAGGGCTGGGACGGCGGCCGTAGCGGCCTGGCAGGGCGAGGGTTGTGAACAGCAGCTCCGCGGAGCAAAACCGTGCGGAACACAAACCGCGCACGTGGCCGTTTAAGCTTTCCAGCGTGCGCCGACACAAAAGCCTCCATTGTGTGTTCGCCGGCAGTGAGACAGCTGGGGAATAAACGCGGGCCTAACTGAGCCCGGGCAGCTGCCGCACTATCGCTTCTGAACGCGGCGCGAAGGTGGCGGTCGCACTCCTGCCGGTGGGGGAAATCTCAGAAACGCTGACAGCAAGGGAAATGTAATCACAACGTGGGTCTGGAAACTACTTTCACGCTGCCAAAATAGATCCTCCTCCACTCAGGCCAGCGAGAGAGCCTTTCCTTATCCGAGGTGGACTGGCACGGCGGACATGCCGGAGAGAGGCGGCGGATTGCGCTCGCTAATACAGTAAACCGCGGGTAGGGCCCACAACCAGAAAGAAATTGGAAGCTTGCCGCACGGAGGAGGTCAACATACAGCGGAGTACACGCCGAGGTTAACAGATATGACCCCGCGGTAATGGAGGTTTGATCAACATCTCTTAAAATCGCAGAGCGAGCGAGACCGGCGGCGTTAACGCGGATCCAGACCGGCTGAGGCACAAAGGCCGAGGCCAAAGGGCATTGTGGGAAATTAAACAGTCCAAATATAGAGTACGCTTCTGAACAATGATGTACAGGGAGCGGAGCTCGCCTTCCTGTCAAGCGAGGCGATGAAGCCAGACAAGGGAGCATCTTTATTGGAAACAAGGTTTCATCGAGCTGAAACATTGTTTTGTTTCTTGTAATGAGGCGGGCAAAACCCGCTACATTTTCATTCCCTACTCCTCTAGAACGTCCACCTGCCTGTCAGACGAAAAGCGGATTCTAAGGGCATTCGCCCAAAGACACTTAGAGGAAAATTGCAAGCAAATAAAACCTTCTACGCATGTCAATTAGGGAAGAAAAGTGTGCGCTAAAATACGTTTTGCCCTTCAAAACACAAACGAGTAATAAGAAACTTTGCCATTTCAGCAGCCCCGTCAGCCTCTCAGTCGACGGGGTTCAGGTTTCTGCCCCGATGGAGGAAAGGAGGGGCTCAGAAACTGGGAACAGAAGGAGTCAGAAGAGGGGGGAAATGCAGCAGGCTCTGTACAGGGAAAGCGGCTCCTGTTTGTCCCCGGTTTGAAGGCGGAATCGAGCTGAAGTGTGTCAATCAGGGAGACGGGCTGGCTTTGTCGCATTCGCGGGGTTCATCCTCGCTCCCTTCTCTCTGCCGGGGAAGGCTGCGATTGAAGCCCTGCCTTTCCCCCCGGGGCCTGGGAGACCTGCCGACAAGCAGACGCGGACTTCAAAAGGGGCAGCTTTCATTCCGGTTAAAAGGCTTCAGCGGACCACATCCGGGACTCCGGAAAAAAACGGGACCGTCTGGATGACACCGGAGCTCTCTTTCGGACGGGCCGGCGGGGGGGATGAAAGCGGGCACGGTTTGGCCCCGGCAGAGCCGCCTGCTCGCCGGTCTCCCACCGCCGGAGGACGCCAGGCAGGGAAGAGGAGCACATTCCAGCGCGGCGCGAGAGAGTGAGCAACGCACGCTTCCTTTATTATGCAGATTCCGCCGCACAGACGCGTTTGGATTACAATATCAGTTTCTCTCCTGCCTACACAGTGACAGCGACGGGACGGCTGAGGCTTCGCGAAGCTCGAAACGGGCGGGCGCGTCGCATGGTGTCGGTGACACCAATCACACGAGGCAAAGCAGTGTTTACAGCAGCTACTGCAAGCCTGTGATTAACAGCCGAGGGTAACTAGGGTGATCTGAAACCGCAGCCTGCCGGTATGTACGGGGTGGAGCCAACGAAAAACAAAATGGCGGCCGAAGCTTGAGCCAACAAAACGTCTTCATCAGGAACAACAGAATGTGAAAACACGTGCTGTGTTCAAACCACGGCGAGCTAAAGCGGTGCCTTTCAGTGCCTGCTGAACGTGCCGGTTATGAGGAGGGGGCCGGCTCCAGCGGCAGTCGCTCCTTATTTCCGCCGTGAAGGACGGCTCGGCGGTCCTCACGCAGAGGCCTCCAGAACTTGTCGGTTTCCTTCCCTCTCATTTTGAATGCATTAGCCGCCGCTGCGGATGAGATGGGTTAGGCGGCAGGAGACAGGGGAGCCCGATGCCGAATCATTATGCGCGGCCACGGCTCAAATTCAATTGGCTTATCCCCGCCAATCTCCGGCCGATCCCACCCCGCTCCGCGCGCTACAGTCGAAATTCATTTGGCTCCGCCGCTTTGCCGAAATTTCCGTTGTTAAAAAACATTAAATGTTTCCATTAGGCTTCGGACTAAGGAGTGGAACGTGTGTAATTATCGGCGCGCTGATTACACGCGACTGGCTCATTTCGGCTTATTAATTTTTTCCCCCCCACCATAAACGGAGATAACCAAACATTTTTGCATCGTCTCAGAGGAAACGGAAAGAAGAAAAAGCGCAACACAAACACGAGCTAAACACTGCTCCCTCGCAGAAACTGGCAGCGGAGGCTATTTCAGAGCAGGCCAGGAGGTGGGTACAGAGAGAGTGGCAGGTTCTTCTCTCTCCCGTAAACTCAGTGTAAGGGCCCAGACATGGCACGCAATGCGTTTGAGTAAGTTACAATAACGTGGGTTGAGCTGGCCCACAACACAGTGTTATGTAGAGACTACGTTGCCAGGAACGGCCCCCTGTGCTGTGACCCTTGAACTCCAGCAGACTGAGAGAAGGTTCCGGATGCTGGAACCGCAGCCTCAGACCGTGGCAGAGCCCCAGAGGACGGCCGCAGCCTGCCAGCGATCCGCAGGCCCTCCACGTCTGCCTCCGACGGCTACGGCCCGCACTGGGAACGTCTGAGAGGCACTGCTCACAGCTCCAAAAAAAACAAAGACCCGAACGCACAAAGGGAAGCAGCGCATTCAGAGACAGACTGTTTAAATTCACAATGTAGCAAACTAGTACACAATGAAATTAAAAAAAAACCCGGGACACTAAGACATTGTAACCCTACTGTTTGTCGGAGAATATAAACACACGCCCACCCGTGTGCCTCTGAGCCAGACGGACCACACACACTCCCGCTCGCACATGCGCACACGTACGTGCGCACACACACACGCAGAGCAGGCTTGAACAGGCACAGCGCACTTGAAAGCAGCAGTAGTGTTTCAGTGTTTAGGGAACTGGGCTGTAGGGTTTGTTACCCAGGAGGGGCACTGCAATCGTACCCTGGAGCAGGCTGCTTCAGCTCAACTGCTCTAGTAAACATGCAGCTGTGTAAAAGGATTGTAGGAAAATAGAAAGGAAGCCATTGAAGTTACTCTGGATAAAAGTGTCTGTTAAAAGCAAATAATTACTTTTTAAGCAGGGCATGAACATGTGCAATGCATGCACACACACACACACACACACACACAGGCACACAAGCATGCCCAGACATGCCCGCACGCACACACAAATGCACACACACACTTATACATGCTCACTTGGACAGAGCGCACACACAAGCATCCACACACACACACACACGCGCACACACGCACACACACGTAATGGACACAGGCACACAGGTGAACACACATGCACGTGCACACGTGCAAACACACGCACACACACACACACACACACACACACAAATATATTTTTGCACACACACACATGCACGCACACGCACACGCACACATCGGGCAAAGCGAGGCAGCGTTCAGAGTCCAGACCCCCGGAGGTGCGGGTAGCCCGGGCCCAGCACGAGGCCCTCTCTGCCTGGCACAGATAGCGCTCAGCCCCACCTCATCCTCCCACACCCGCACACTCAACAGCAGGTCCTCAAACCCACACCCCAGAGCGCTGTGAATCGGGCCATTCATCTCCGGCAGCCCGGCCGCACCGGGAGCCCATTCTGCAGCCTCTCAGCTCGAGGGCCCTGGAGACGGGCGGCTGGCTGGTCCGCCAGCGCCAAGAGGCCCTGCCGATGCTCATGTGGGAAAATGTCTCCTTTTGTGCTGCTTCCGCTTTTTAAACGTGGCAGAAACGGCTCTGCAGCGCGAGCCCCAGAGCAGGACCCGGGCAGAGGGGCCGGTCTGCAGCCTGATTGGCTGGAGCGGGCGAGGCTCGGGGGCTGTGAAACGCTGATTGATTGAGAGGGGCGGTGACAGCGCGGGGAATAGCGGACACAGCGCTGTAGCGAGGGGGGGGGGGGGGCTGGGGGACGCAGCCCTGGAGGGGAACAGCAGAACCAATGCGATTAGCGTCACACTCGTTTCCCCACGGTGTGTCCGAAAGGGGAAAGGCACCAGCTGCTCACCTGACAGGGAGGCGCGAGCGGTAACGCTGTCCGCAGCCACATCGACCCGCCGCGCGGCCCCGCCCTCCCGGCGGCCGCACGGCTCTGCTGTGTGACACAGTGATGACATCACCTGTGGGAGCGCACCGGGGCTCCACAGACCCGCTGTTGAGCCCGGAGAGAGCAGGAGAAGAACACGCCGTTAAACGGAGAGAGGGAGAGAGGGAGAGAGGGGGCGAAGGGGGATTTAGGGAAGCGTGCCCACGCTGAAAATGTTCAGCCTGTTGCCCAGCGACGCGGAGCTGCCTCTGCCAAATGTGGAGAAACACACAGCGGAAGACCTCTGTGGACATCTGTACTCATGAGCAGGTGAGGGGGAGGGGGAGCTGGAGAGGGGGAGGTTCCCTCCATTACCTGCCTCACAAAAGCAGGGGCACCCGACTGCAGGATCATAATATATTACCCAATAAGGTGGGCAAGACCTGGAGTGTGAAATTGTCCCCTGGACTTTTAATGTCTGAGACCAAATCCAGTTGAAAGACTTAATCTGCTCAATTATTTAGAGAGAATGCACTGCTCCGCGCGCATGCAGCCATTGTGTGCCGACCGGCTATTTCCTGACGAGCTTAATTACTTAAAAATGAAACATTTCCATTTGAACCAACAGATAAACGGTTGAGTCTACTCACTTACTGTCAAAAATGCACATCGAGCCAGATTCTCAATGCATAAAATTAAATTCTCACGAATAAAAAAATTGCTTCACATAAATCACGCTGAATTATTCCGCTGCCGGAAAATGGCGCGGACTCTGAAACAGCGGAATATGGCGACACTAAATGTGATTATTTATGAGTTTTCATCTGAATTTGCATGTGCTGAAGGGGGCGGGGGGGAGGGGAGAGGGAGTAAAAGCGGCTGTTCTGGTGTCTCGCCCCGTGCCGTCGTTCGGAACCGAAAGTTGACCGTTTAAGAGGGACTGACTGACCGTCGCTGCCCGGCGGTAGGGAAAGGTTATGTAGATCGAGGTCCTCGTATCAGGGGGGGCCCCACACCACTAAGCAGCCCCCCCCCACCGTCACGCATGCGTGCGTCTCCTGCGGTCCTGAGAGGAGAGGGGTTCAGAGAGCAGCGTGCGGAGCAGGACGGGGGGAGACGGGATTCTCATTAACCAGCGGCTCGCTCTCCGCTCCGGCGCTTCCGCCAGACGCCCACGGAATACAGATACCTCCCGCTCACCGCCGCGCGGGCAGAGCCTCTCCCACTCAGCCTCCACAGGCAGAGGGAGAGAGGGAGAGAGGGAGAGAGGGAGAGAGGGAGAGAGGGAGAGAGGGAGAGAGGGGTGGAGGCAGCCTATGCTACAGACAGAGGGAGAGAGGGGTGGAGGCAGCCTATGCTACAGACAGAGAGGGAGAGAGGGATGGAGGCAGCCTATGCTACAGACAGACAGAGGGAGAGAGGGGTGGAGGCAGCCTACGCTACAGACAGACGGAGGGAGAGAGGGGTGGAGGCAGCCTACGCCACAGACAGACAGAGGGAGGGGTGAGGGCAGGGTGGGGGCTTTATTAGGAGACACAGAGGCATGACTGGCTTGTACCTCGGTTTAAAGGGTGGGGGGGGGGGGGGGGGGGGCGGGGGCAAAAACAAGGACACGTTTTTCTCCCATCAATCACCGATATTACACCTCAATTTGTCGCGTGCTGGGCCTGCCATCGCCCCGACATCTCAGAGGTGGAATCAACGCGGCCATTTCCCGCGCATTTGGCGTGTAATGGCTCGCTCTGAAGACGCCGCAATTAACCTTTTTATTACCTGGGTGCCGGCGGGCGGGAAACCAATAATTGCGAGTTGCGGTCTCGCCGTCGCGGGGGTGGGAGGGTGTACTCTGAGAAATTACCCCCACCCCTCCCCCCTCCAAACAGCCCCCGGGTCTCGGGATCGATCCTGTCCAGGGCTGCCCTCATCCATAACTCCACAGCCTTTTAGACGCCGTTTCCCCATGGTCTACAAGAACGAGGTTCACACGTATGTTCACACAGTCCCCCGCGCCCCCCCCCCCCCCCTCTGCAGAACACACAGGTTCCGGAGGTTTCCATCTGCACGGGAGCGGCTCGAAGCGCTTTCCGCATCATCGGTTTTCAATTATTCCTGCGTCTGACGCCCACCTGAAGCGGAGGCTGAGTACGGCTGGGTGCGCTTCAGAGATAACCCCCGACTCTCACGGCCATCCAGCCAGACAGAGAGAGAGAGAGAGATCGAGACGGGGAGAAACAGAGAGAGAAGCGCAAAGAAAGAAAGACAGAAGGAAAGACGGAACGAGAGATAGAGAGGGAGACAGAAGGGGGGAGAGAGAGAGAGAATGAGAGATCGACAGAGGGAGGGAGAGAGAGGGAGAGAGAGAGAGATAAAAACACAAAGAGGGAATGAGGGCAATACAGAGGGAGGGAGACAGAGAGAGAATAAGAGAGTGAGATAGAGCTCTTGGAGACAGGAAGCTCCTTCTTGGCCTCCAGAAGGGAGGGAGAGAGAGAGAGAGAGAGAGAGAGAGAGAGAGAGGAGAGAGAGAGAGAGAGTAAATTGGCCGGGCGGAGGGGAGCTGGGTTCTCCGTAAGCACGAGGAGCAGGGAGGTGAAGAGAGCTCCTCTAATGACTGAACAACAGCGGCAGGGACTGAGGAGGGGGGAACAGAGGTGCAGAGGAACAGAGTGGAGGGATTGCTGAAGCACCAGCAGCAGAGCACACAGTCTCCATCCCAGTGTGTACACAGAGCCCCTGCACTGACACTGACCCCAGCTGCTCTGTCATGGTCGCCGCGTCTCACACAGACGGGAGGGAGGGAGAGGATCTCAGCTCCACAGACACCGGAGCGAGACAGATATACGGAGATATAAAATGAGCACTGCGCTTAATCAATCGTTTCATATCTGTGCCGGCTTAAGCGTCAGGGGTGACAATCGAGACGTGCTGCTCGGTGAGATGTGGAGATTTTAGTTGGGAGAGAACGAGGCTGGACCCAGGAGGTAGCGGTTAGAAATGGCTTCCTGGGCCAGGTCTGTAGAACCATAAGTGTTTTTGAAGTTAAGGTGAGTTTTGGGCTGAAACTGAACCAGTAGTTCCGGAGGCCTAATCATGCTCTCTGGACGCTGAGTGAAAGGAAATGAGTTTCTACTGCTGCCAAATGCATTTCAACTTTTTCCTCCCGCTGCTTTAACACCTGCATCGTGACTGCATCGGCATCACTAAGACCCACTGCTGGGTTTTTGATTGGCAGGGGCAGCGGTGACGGTACACCACAGGACCAATGAACACTGTCCTCGCATGACAGGAAACTGCATGTGTGTCTCTGTGTTTGCGCAAAACTGTATGTGCATATGTAGCTCTGAGTGTGTGTGCACATGTGAATTTGTATGGGTTTTGTGTACGTGTGGCTCCGTGTGAGTACAGTGTTTGTGTGTATGCGCATGGGCGTAAATGCGTGGCTCTGAGCGTGTAGGTGTGTGCGTGTGTCGCTCTGAGAGTGTGTGTGGCTCTGCGCGTGTAGGTGTGTGCGTGCGTGGCTCTGTGCATGTCTTTCTGTGCATGTGTGTGTATGTGTGTGTGTGCGCTCTATGTACATGTGTAGCTCTGTGCATGTGTGGCTCTGTCCGTGTAGGTGTGTGTGCGTGGCTCTGTGTGTGTGTATATGTCGCTCTGTGAATGTGTGTGGCTCTGTGCGAGTAGGTGTGTGTGTGTGGCTCTGTGTGTGTGTATATCGCACTGTGAGTGTAGGTGTGTGTGCGTGGCTCTGTGCGTGTAGGTGTGTGTGTGTGGGTCTGTGCGTGTAGGTGTGTGTGCCTGGCTCTGTGCGTGTAGGTGTGTGTGTGTGGCTCTGTGCGAGTAGGTGTGTGTGTGTGTGTGTGTGGCTCTGTGTGTGTGTATATCGCTCTGTGAGTGTAGGTGTGAATGTGTGGCTCTGTGCATGTAGGTGTGTGCGTGGCTCTGTGCGTGTAGGTGTGTGCGTGGCTCTGTGCGTGTGTATATCGCTGTGTGTGTGTGTATGTTGCTCTGAGTGTGGCTTTGTGCATGTAGGTGTCTGTGCGTGGCTCTGTGTGTGTGTATGTCGCTCTGTGAGTTTAGGTGTGTGTGCGTGGCTCTGTGCATGTAGGTGTGTGTGTGTGGCTCAGTGCGAGTAGGTGTGTGTGTGTGGCTCTGTGTGTGTGTATATCGCTCTGTGAGTTTAGGTGTGTGTGCGTGGCTCTGTGCATGTAGGTGTGTGCGTGGCTCTGTGCGTGTAGGTGTGTGTGCGTGGCTCTGTGCGTGTAGGTGTGTGTGTGTGTGTGTGTGTAGGTGTGTGTGCGTGGCTCTGTGCGTGTAGGTGTGTGTGTGTGCGTGTAGGTGTGTGTGTGTGTGTGTAGGTGTGTGTGTATGAGTGTGTGTAGGTGTGTGTGTGTGTGTGTGCGTGTAGGTGTGTGTGTGTGCGTGTAGGTGTGTGTGTGTGTGTGTAGGTGTGTGTGTGTGTGTATGAGTGTGTGTAGGTGCGTGTGAGTGTGTGTAGGTGCGTGTGTGTGTGTGTAGGTGCGTGTGTGAGTGCGTGTGTGTGTGTGTGTGTGTGTGTGTGTGTGTGTGTGTGTGTATGTGTGTATGAGTGTGTGTGTGTATGTGTGTGTAGGTGTGCGTGTGTGTGTGTAGGTGCTCTGCTCCTACCTGCCACAGTGAGGCGGGCCGTGCGGCTGATGACGGTGCCCAGGCTGTCGATGGAGGCCACGCACTGGTACACGCCCTCGTCGGGCTTGTTGTGCTTGGAGTGCACCACGCTGGTGATGAGCAGCGAGCCGTCGGGCAGCAGCTGCCGCCGGTCGTCGGAGGCCAGGTTCAGGAAGGTTCCGTCCTTCTTCCACTCCACCCGGGCGGGGCTGTCGCTGCTCGCCGAGCAGTTCAGCAGGGCGGGGCCGCCCCGCACCGCCAGGGTGTCCGCTGGCTCCACCGAAAACCAGAACGGGGTGAAGTGCCTCACGGTCGAGCCTGCAGGGGGGAACAGAGCAACCCGGTCATACTCAGGAGCATCACAGGGACACAAACATTGCAGTCGGTCGTATTCAACAGCATCACAGAGACACAGAGACAAGGTAAGGCTTTAAGCAGTTAAACATAAGACTTATGGAAGCAGAACTGCAAAATAATTGGTGTAGGTATCGGTAACAGCAGATGTTTTCCCACAAAATTATTAGAAATTGGTTACGGCCATATAGGTGCATCCCTAGGCAGAACCAACTGCCCTACAGGGCAGCCAACCATAGTTGCATAGTGAGAAAGCGCACTCCCCACTCAACCTATACCCAGACACAAATGCTGCATTAAGAAGATTAATTCTGAAACAGATTAACCTGGGCTAAGACGATAATTCTAATAATGCAACTGTAATTCCCATTAAAGTAGCGCTCTGCACTGTGAGCGCCCCGCTTCCTCCTGAGTCCTACTGCCAACTCCAACTGTGCTTCAACCCACATTCCCACCAGGACTACAACTCCAACCCACATTCACAACCAGGACTACAACTCCCACCCACCCTCAGGACAGAAACAAGAAGGCCCAGAGGCATTGGAATCACACCTTCAGGGACGATTAAGGACTCAGAGTGTTCCTCCCGCAACGCAAGCCCAATAAAAGCCTACTCTTTTAGCATAATGTGAAACTTCACAGGGAGAACAGTGCAGAAGTGAAAGTCAATGTCCCAGTAATGGCTTTGTATTTGACCTCATAAAAGGACTAAACTCTCTTACCGTGGAGTCGGCACACTCACATCATTTAAATAATAACAGCAATTATCTCTGCTGCCGGGAACGCAGAGGGGAAAAAAAAAACAAAAAAAACAAAAACAATTAGGGCGACAGGACTTCATCCTAATGTAGCAGATAACAAGCGGGATGGTTTATGGTCTGCACAAGGAACACAGCTGTGAGCTAACTCACTGTGCACCACCTGCAGAACACATTCATCCCCAATGATACGGTACGCGGCAAAGAGCCGCGCGAACAATGGAAGTCCTGTCCGTAATCATGGCTGCTAATGAAACCTGCACGTGGCCAGCGTTTCACACTCCGCCCCAGCCTACAAGCTACCCTTCATCTTTACAGCGTACGCTGCACAAACACAGGGAGGCCTGCAGCGTGGATAGGAGCCTCACACAGGGAACCGTTGACTAAGCATCAGTGCTGAAATCTGGTTTGCCTCCTACATAAAAAGGGCAGCGAAATACACGCTTGCAGCCATATTCCGTCACCCCCATCTCCAGCACAGTTGCGAAACTCGCTCGGCGGGATGCGAGAAGAGTCGAGTCGCAGGACGGGCCGAGGAGGACTCCCCCATCCGCGGGCTTTTATCCGAACCGATTAGCGGGAGGGGACGGAGCAGCGGGACTGTGGAAAGCTAGGGGGGCAGCTGCTTTTGTTGGCCGTAACAGCGGGCGTCCACTCGGAGATGCTAAAATAAGATAAGGGGACTCATTGTTGGGAATACGGGCCTGGCCGGGTCCGCCTCGGACCCTGCGGTACTGCGGCCGTGGCTCGGGCCCACCGAGCGCCCAGCGTGTGGAGCCGATTACAGGAGGAAGGAGATAATGTGGGCCCTGAGTGCAGAGAGCCGCCTCACCGCTGCCCCCTCCGGTGTGAAGGCCACGGGTATCCTGAGCCACGAAAAGTGCTTCTGGAGCACAACTTTGGGACGGCGAACAAGAAAGAGCACAGAAATGGAGAAACTCGATTATCAAAGCGACGAGGGAGACGAGCTCGCGCCATGAAGCCCGTTGGCCGGAAAAGGAGGCGGCTCTCGTCGAATCGCCGGTCCTCTGTGACAGCGGTCGGCTCGAGAGCGTCCTGACCTGCTAGCAGCTTGCGCGTTTGGCCGGGGGAGCGAGGGGCAGATGGAGGGGCTCTTTTTCCTGATCCTGTAGGACCTGGCCTGTGGGCCATCGGCACAATTAGACCTTTAATCATTACCGTCTTTAGCGGAATGCTGGTGGGAACCGGCAGTGGGTCGGGTGCTAAGGAGCAACAGTTCTCCTCTGGTGCAGGCCGAGAACCGGCCATCTGTTCCAGCCACGTCACCCCGGAGCCGTGCAGTCAAAATGGCCACTGCCCTCCGGATTACCACAGGTCAGGCTCCCCTCCAACGACACCCTGAGATGCACCTACGTGCCTGAGGACCAGAGCACACAGTGCTCCTGCCACTTCCACAGGAACAGAGTCTCAGATTCAGCTACTTTAACCACACCCCTGCACAAATCATGCAATGCTACGCTATGGATTTGAAATCACCGAATAAAACAAAATGGCATCAAAGCAGCCTACATATTGCACGTGAGAGAGAGAGAGAGAGAGAGAGAGAGAGAGAGAGAGCAGCCAGAGGTCCAGAAACTGCCATGTCTGCAGAGAGCAGTATGAGCCCAGCAGCAGAAGCCCCACAGGAGAGAGAGAGAGAGAGAGAGACAGACCCCTGGGAGCAACAGGCTGCCCACGACGTGCCTCCAGTACGTCTCCATTATCAGTATCGATAAACATCCCAAATCCACGTGCTCTACTCCGCACATGATGCCGTTGTTTATTTACGCAACTTCGGCGAAGCCGGCGTGAAGATTGCGCAGGAACGCGGTGCCGGATAAGTCCCCTGGAGAGTCTGTTTATAGGGGAATGAGACACAGGTAAATAGTGTTTCTATCAGAGCACAGCATCAGGGTGAACTGCTACGTTTTGTAATGCTCATTTAACGAGCCGAGATGGGAGAGAAGCTCTGAGGAGTTCAAACAAAATTCAAATGTTTACAAGATTTAGAGGCACTACAGATAAGCTACGCTTTTCCACCTTCTAACTCCAAAGCGTTCACAGGAAAGCTTAAATTTCAGCGTTTCGAGGCACTGTGTAATTAAATGTTTTATGAGCAGCCAACTATGGGCCCTGCAAAGAATGTGTGTGGCTACAGTAAACCAGAAATAGAACAAAAACACTTCCAAAAATAAAAAGGAGTTCAGCATGCATGTTCTACCCTGCTGCTGGTGCAGCAGACACCGGCTATTAGAAGCAAAGGCTGTACTAGCGACCTCTGCTCAAGCTGCTTGAACTGAAGGGACAAGATGAACCATCTGACCAGGCACAATTGGTATTGAATCATATCAGAAATATTTAATACATGAGAAACCGCACCTAGTCCTATGATTCCTATACGACCCATACCCTCAAGATAATGAGCAAGGAGTAATACATATTATATCCTCCACCTAAAGGCTACTAGAATTGGACACATGACGTGTGTCCCATCGTGATGGAACAATCCAGCCCGGCTGTGAGAGATGAATTGACCTGAAGCAGTTAATGCCATGGCTACATTTAGACAAAGAAAACAGGTCAGACGTGCCTCTGCCTGAATTGCACGCATCATGAATATTCAACCTTAAGTTCGTGGGGGAAAAAAAACGTTTATGATTAACCTTAGGGCGGCGAGAAAACCTTCAAAACTGCAGAATGCAGCTCCGCTCTGAAAAAAAGCAACAAGGCCAGACAGAAGAGCCGACCGGAGCCTGTGAGCCGGGGCAGAGGGCTGATTGGTGACCAGACAAAATTCATTTTTCACTGTCACCGGGGGAAGGGGGGCGCGTGTCAGAAGGCGCATCACAGCCAGAGAAGTCTAATCTACTCCGCTTTAATTCTGCTGAGGGTTCGGTCCGGGCCGGTGGAGGAACGTGGAGAAAATGAGGTTGTCTGCTTGATAAGTATGAGCCGTTACCCGTGTCCCCGGCCCTGTGAAATCCACTTTATTCTCCAGTCAGACAGTGCGGGACCCAACCTTCGCGCCCGACTCCGGGAAATTGCCGCTTCTCCTGCTGCGAGCAAATAAAAGAAATACCTTTTGTTTTTGCCTGATCGGATTCACTCTGCATATCGCATATTCCCTGCACCTTCAGACACCTTCAGACATTACAAGGGGGAACGTGTGAGGAGTGCTTACCAGGTAGTTGTTGTTGTTGTGTGTGTGCGTGCGTGTATGTATGTATGTTTGATGAGATAGTGTTTGTCTCAGGTGTGAGTGAGGGTTTTAGTCTGTGGGCTTCAGTATGTGCGTGTTGGAGATGTTTAAGGTGTGCATGTATGACGTCTCTCTTCGCGGGGAGAATTTATGAGGCTCTCAGGTCGCTCACGCATCGATTGTTTGCTCAAGTCTGAAGCAGAACACATTTGTTGCCCCCTTCAATAGGCAGTCTTGTTTGGCACAATAAAAATTCTGCTGAACCACGGCACATTTGCTTAATGTGCTTTCACATCCTCACAGTTGTTTCACATATCAAATGACCCAATTTGAAAAAGCAAAGCTCCTCTCGTTCAAGGAAAAAAAAACCCTCCAAAAAGAACAAAGAAGGGAAGCCAACATGGCTGCAGCACTAACCTGCTATCATATGCAGCCTGTGGCCATACAGTCCCGTGTCGAAATTAGGTCTGAATTCTTAGCATCAAGCAGAAAGAGAGCACTCCCAACAAACGACCACGTGCTCAGCTCAGGAAATTCCACACCTGCCCAGGGCCTTTGTCAAGATTACAAATTAATTTGTGCTCACAAGGAGAACTCCCCCATGGCACTGCTTTACTGGCTAGCTGCGAGATTCCTCACGGACTGACCTTCTGTCCAACAAATATCCTTGGCAGTGAAATCATTTCAAAGGCTTCGGTCGGCGGAATATAGATGTGATTTAGGACAGTTGCGTGTGGGACTTTATTATCCAGATAAACAGACTGTCCTTTTCTTCTCCTCCCCGTTTCCCTCCCTCTCTCTCCCCCCATCACTCAGCTTATTGCTCAGATTCTCATTAGTGCGACTAGAGACATCTTTCTTTTTCATGTCTGTCCACCTGCGGGGTTCTCTACCTCCCCCACAGGCTGGCTGACATGTCCCAATACTAGCCTTTCTTTATTCAGCTGTCACCGCTATACACACTCAGACGCAAGCAGGAAATAATATTTACTCCATTAGGGGACCCAATACCTGGGTGTGTGTGTGTGTGTGTATGTGTGTGACTGCATGCGCGTGTGGTAGAGTAGTCAGGAAGGTGCAATTCAAAGACAAGGGAGTAGCTCAGGTCATGCCACTGCTTTGTGCTTCAGTGTCAGGAGGATTTTCTCCAAAGATCCTTTCTAGATCCTTCTATGCTCAGATGGCTAATTAAGGCCTACAAAACAAGCAGGCCCCCTACAGGAACCTCAGCATCCTCCTGTCACACTGTAATCAGCAGGGTGGGAGAAACACTAATTGCGCATCAGGGTTACCTATTTCATAGAGCATCTCCCATCAATCATTGAGGAACCAAAAGGAATTGCCAAGGTTTGCGCTTGATTTGGTGCGTCTTAAGAAAAAAAGATTTCAGGTTTCTGGTTCCTGGCTGGTGGCTAGAGTTTTTTGTCACATCATACCCCAGGTCCCTCGGAGGGAAAGGCATGATCTGGGTGAGCTGGGAAGCCGAATGCCGGCCAGGGTCCAGAATCACGGGACGCCTCTCACTGCGGCCCAAGTGGAATGTGCGTGTGAGCACCAGAGCTGGGTTTGAGGGTCACAGTCAGAGGTGAAGAAAGGATGGGACCGGAAGCTTCTCATTGTTTTCTGGTGCTCTGTTCTCTTCCTTTTCCTACATTTTTCAAAATCTGCAAAATCCCCCACACACCCCACCTCCCATCAGCTTCCACAACAGCTGCCAAGAACAATGCCCACTTTCCCAGAGTCCCTTGCCAGGAGGTAGCCTGCTGCTGACTCCGTCTGGATGTTCCGATAGGCCTTTGGCCCCCACCGCGAGGTTCCCAAGCTCAATCGCTGCAAAATGATTGGTGTGCTACACCAGGGCAGCTTTATTGCCTTGGCACAGACTCATCTGGCAGATTAAAGAGGAAAGGATCCAATTTTCACAGCTCAAAAAACGCCTTACGGCCTCTCCGCTGCTCCCCTAAAGCCCCACTCACCTACCCCCCCTCACCCATCCCCGGGCAAAGCCGAGCCGCAAGTACCCGGACGGATCGGATCAGACAGCCAGGGGAATGGTTGTTTCTTCTCAGCCTTTGTCCTTGTCCACTTTGTCTGCATTTTCAATGTTCTGCATCGGGACCAAACCTGACAGAAGGCACGTCTTCAATAAAAATAAAAATAAATCCATAAAAGCAGGCTACGTGTCAGGACAAGACACTGACCCTTTAACAGGACTACATTTGGGAGGCAATTCCATAAAGTAAAGTACTCCCAACTGGCTCAAAATCAATCAGTAAGGCCGGCCGCTTCTATCCAGAACAATACCCCCAATAAAGCACACTTAATCTTGTCGCAACATTTGCTGGAAAGAGGGCCATTGTAGAGTAGAGGGGGCTTTGGGGTCTGTTTTCTGCCTTTCCGCTGAGCTGAAATTCTTTTGCTCTTCTGGATGCCAGACTGCCATGAATCGCTTGTTTCTAACACAGCCTTGCCTACTCCATTCTGTTTGAAAGACCAATCCGCCCAGGATGCTAAACATGACCATGTTTGTACACGTTCTGCTGTCCGTTTCCATGTCCTAAGAAATCTCAAACTGCTGTGCATCAGGATATTTATACCACTAATGGTCATTTTAAACAGGAGAGGCCTGTAAGATATGACAGGAATCTAAGCCAAAAACGGTCAGCAATAGGCCACACAAGAGCCTATTCTGGGTGAGTTGCTGCAAAGGGTTGGCTCGAGATACCTCTGAGGTTAAACACACAGGTGGAGTGAAGCTTCTGTTTGGGATGGGGACAGTTTCAGGGCAGGGCGGGCGATGCAAACAAAAGAGCGGGGAGGCGGTGAAGGCAGAGGGGCCGCAGAGCGCGTCTAAAGCGGGAACGCCGCAGGGCGGGGGGGGAGGTCTGCCGGGAGCGTATTCACAGAAAATGAAATGACACAGGCTTCTGTGAAGATGCGGCCTGGCAGGGTCGCGGAGGGAGATCCACCAGCGACGGGATTAGGGCACTTCAGAGCGCCGCCCTGCCTCACAGCGATAGCGATTCCCCAGAGCTCCCAGGCAATCTCCCCGCCCGCGCCCCGTCACCTGTGCCCAGGCTCGCCGAGAAACCGCACCGACGAGGGCCCTGTCCGCCCCGGTGAGCACAGAATCACGTCAGGACCGGCAAACAACCGGGCCAGACGGAGGGCAGAGACCGGCCCGGAACCTCGCTTTTACAGAGAGCCTCAGGCAGCGTACGCAAGCGGATCGTTTTATTTACTTGATAGACACATTTAAACATAGATTAGTATGCAATGTATCACAGCAATGTATCACAGCATGTATAGCATATGCTAATTTCCAATGCTTGTCCCTAGATGACATCACCACAAATGAATCACCGTGGGTATGCACTTCCATAGGGTTAATGTTTTCAGTTCTCAATCTACGGCAGAACAAAATTAAAATGGGAGAAAAAAAAAAGAAGCTCCAAAACGGGTATAGAAAAGTCAGCCAAAATGCAGGAAAACTGAACTGCACTACTGTCAGCTGCACAGGAAACACAGAACAGAGTGGAGGTATGAACTGTTCTACCGCACTTGCGGACTGAATAAGCCGGGCGCAGGTCCTCCCTCCGCCCTGCAGAGGCTTCTGAAGCATGGAGGCCCTGAAAAAGCGCAGGCTTCACCCATTTCATCTCCCCAAGGTGGTCGTGCAGATAGGCAATTCCCATTAAGAACGGCCGGGCCCCAGGCCAGACTGGGGCAAGACTCTGGGGAGGGGTATTCCTGATGGAGTGCAGTGACCCCACTGAAGGGGATCTTCATCTGTTCAAAACCCCCATTCCCAACCCTCACCGCTGTCCCACAGAAAATACTCCCTACCGCACTTCTCTCCGATCTTTTCCCCCACTAGTGCCAGTCAATACGCTCCCCCACCACCAATACTCTACACTAGCAATGTCGATACCGACCAATATGGTAATTGAACACTCCCTTTCTCTATTCAAATAGTATTCGGATACAATTTCCCTTTCCTCCTGAACAAACAACATCAGGTGACTGTTGAGATGCAAATGCTCTTTGTCTGCGCTGGCGACAGTAGAATGTTTAGCCTTCGTGTGATTATGCATGCTCGATGTTTCGCCAGTACATTTTCATACGGCTCCATGCAGTTTGCACTTGACAGTCTCACCGCTAGTAATTCCACTATGTGGCATGATTTTTTTTGCTTCATTTTCGCTAGCAGGCGAAAATATAACATCTCAGCTTTGCTCATATGGAGTTTGCCAATGTCAGATCGGTCTATTTTTTTCATGATACCCTCTTTTATTCAAGAGGTGTAATTTCCACATTCTTTAGTGCCAATTTTAAGACATTTTCATGGGAAGAATGAATTATATTATCGCAGTTTTAATTTTGAACCAGCGTATTTGGATATTAATTTGCATTCCTACCCTGCACATTAATACCTTTATTTTTAGAATATAGCAGATTCACACAAAAGTTTCTTTCTACTTGGGACATGCTCCTTTGACCGATCCCTGACTTTCTCTCAAGAGTATCACCAATCAATCGGGTGTCAACTGCCACATCAATCCAATTTTCAGGGGAGATAGTTAGGTGGGAGGCCTGTGCATTTTTCTTGTTGTCAGAGTGAGTGTTATCAGTGCACTTCATTTAAAAGGAAGGGGTGAACTCAGGGTAATACATTCCTTCTGGTGGTGCTGGTATCTCAGCACGGGGCCAGGGGGACTCACTGAGAGGAAATTGAGGGTGACACAGTGTGATGTGTGCTTCTCCGATACAGTAGCACACATTAGCCCCCGTGTCTCTCAGAGAACAGGGCGTGGGGAGCAGGCAGGGCCCTCCACCGGCTGAGAGAACCTCGGCCTCCAGCATCCAGATTGGGGAGCAATCTGGGAGGGGCAGGAACATTTATCTTCCCGTTCCACCAGCAAGGCAAATAATGTGCGTGTAATGAGATACTCTATGGATTTTTTTAATGAAATACAATATCTCATTTTTCACACACATTCGCGCACACACCCAAAAAGAAATCGATACACTCCCGCGCTGCTTTGAGAAGTCAACCACCGAGCAATTTGTCAGAACGGCGTTCCCAAGGCTTTGTTTCCGTGTGTGTTTCTCCAACTCGTTTCCTTTCCCACTCCTCCCTGTGGAAATGGGAACGTGGGAACTCCTGCTCTGCCACCGCCCTACAACCTGTGCCCTTGACCCTATCCCCTCTTCTCTTCTCCAATCTATCACACCTGACATTCTCCCATTTGTCACCTCCCTTGTCAACTCCTCCCTGTCTTCCGGCTGTTTTCCGGCATCCTCCAAGAGGGCCCACATCACTCCGCTGCTAAAAAAGCCTACCCTGGATCCCTCCATCATCCAGAACTACCGCCCGGTATCTCTTCTTCCTTTCCTTTCTAAAACTATAGAACGAGCCACTTCTACTCAACTTTCTTCCTTCTTTTCTAACAACAACCTGCTAGACCCCCATCAGTCTGGCTCCAGATCGGGCCACTCGACAGAGACTGCGCTCCTCTCCGTCAGTGAGTCACTCCATGCCGCACAAGCAGCCTCCCTCTCCTCTGTCCTCATTCTTCTAGATCTCTCTGCTGCCTTCGACACTGTGGATCACTCCATCCTCCTGTCTGCCCTGTCAGCAACGGGCATCTGTGGCACAGCCCTGGACTGGATTGAGTCCTACCTCTCTGGTCGCTCCTTCCAGGTTGCCTGGGCTGGTTCGGTATCGACACCTCGGCCCCTCGCCACAGGAGTTCCCCAGGGCTCAGTCCTTGGCCCGCTTCTTTTTTCTCTTTACACTCGCTCCCTTGGCCCTGTGATCACTGCACATGGTCTATCCTACCACTGCTACGCGGACGATACCCAACTCTTCGCCTCGTTCCCGCCGTCTGACACGCAGGTTTCAGCCCGTATCTCTGCTTGCCTGAGGGACATCCAGAGCTGGATGGACAACCACCATCTAAAGCTCAACCCAGGTAAAACTGAAATGATATTCATCCCTGCTAATACCTCTCCCCATCTGGATCTCTCCATTTCCCTCAGGGATACCACACTCACGCCGTCACCCAGTGCAAGGAACCTCGGCGTGGTGATGGACAGCAGACTGTCCCTTTCCGAGAACATTGCGGCGGTGACCCGGTCTTGCAGGTTCTTCCTATACAACATACGGAGAATCCGCCCCTTTCTCACCCCCTACTCGACCCAGCTCCTGGTCCAAGCGATGGTTCTGTCCCGCCTGGACTACTGCAATTCCCTCTTGGCTGGCCTCCCAGCGTCCGCCATCAGACCCCTCCAACTCATCCAGAATGCAGCAGCTCATCTGGTCTTCAACCTTCCCAAATACTCACGTCACCCCCCTGCTTACTTCCCACCACTGGCTGCCTGTCATGGCTCGCATCAAATTCAAAACATTGGTGCTAGCCTTCCAAGCAGTTAAAGGGTCTTCCCCAGCTTATCTGCAAAAAATCATCAGACCCTACACCCCTGCCAGACCTCTTCGTTCAGCCTCCACAGGCCGCTTGGCACCTCCCCCTCTCAGAACCTCCACCTCACGCTCACGACTACTGTCTGTTCTGGCTCCACGGTGGTGGAACGAACACCCCCCGTTGAGGTCAGAACTATAGAATCTCTCCCCACCTTCAAGCGCAAGCTGAAGAAACACCGCTTCAAGCAGCACCTCTCCCCATCCCTCCCTACCTCCCTGTGAACCTTAATTGTTGTCTCTGTGACTTGCTTTGTGTACCGGTATTTTTAGTTGGCTAGGTAAGCAGTGTTTGGATAGTTAACTTTGGTCACTTTTGCTGTTTGTTTGTTTGTTTGTTTGTTCAAAAAAAAAAAATGGCCCTTGTCCTTATCTTTGTTGTACAGGTAGCAGTTGAAATTGTACTTCCCTCTAGGGTCTTTCAGCGAACTTATCCCTGGTTATGGGTATGCACTTTGTTGTACGTCGCTCTGGATAAGAGCGTCTGCCAAATGCCAATAATGTAATGTAATGTAACGTCGGAGGACCTTGAACTGGAATGGCAGGAGTGGCTGTGAAAACCGGAGCGAGGAGCTACCGGAAAGGCCGGATAATTTTCCCGCTGTAACCGTTCCGCTCAGAGAAATGTCTGGCACTCCATCTGATCTCTGCCAGAGCTGGTAAACGGTGCAATGCGAGACCAAGGCTCACAACATCCCAGACACCGCTAACGAGCGCGACGGCGCACCATTCAAACAAATAGAAAACGACCTTAATTGCTTTCCTTGTTAAGATAAATATCAGCGCGTTAATTTCTGATAATTACGGCAAGGAAGTTCGGAAAATGAGGCGCTTTTCTTTTTCTTTTTTTTCATTCCAGACACGCCGAGTTATTGCAGTGCATATTCATCCCTCATCATTCTCCAACTGAACAATCATGCTCCAAATTAAAAGCAAATCTTAATTGAATTCTCTCGTTCGGCTCCAGGAAAAGGCAGAACAGAAGATGAAAAAAAGACGGAGAACAGCATATGTGGCGATTCACATGCCACAGCCCTGACAAGACCTGCAACCCACAAGTCTCTCTGCCTCCTGACCATACCCTGACCTGGTCGCCGCAAGGTCGTAACGATCGTAAAAGACACATTAGGTGGGGCTTGAGCAGAGATTTCTCAGTATTCATGAGACGTTTTTATGCATTAGTCATTTCCAAAGGCCACCGTGAATGTATTACACTGTAAATATTCAAATAACACCGAGCAATTAATCTATTGCTGCATCCCACAGAGGTTTAGTCACTTTAATGTTCTACGAGAATATAAAATAGACACGGAGTCAGAAGCGGGAATGTAAATAACGTCGAAAAGGGGATTTGTTAACATATAACATGCAGAACACTGAAGATAAAGTGAATAATTTATAACACTAACGATACAGTTAGCGTCCACCATTTTATAAGAGCACACTGCAATGATATCCAATATGCAGCTACAACAGCATGTTTTCCACAAATATCCTCACTGCTAGGAGCTAATAAACTACTTTTGACAGTTTATGCTGAACTTGCTTATGACAGAAGATAAAGGTCATTGTTTTTTAATCTACATATTCACACTTCAGTGTGTAAGTAGTAAAATCTAAATTTCCAAGCATATTTTCCTTGAGGCAGACTCCAAAAAACAATTGAGGCATATTTGCACTGCATACATTTTCTTGTTTATAAAATTCACTTTGTAGCCAAGCCAAGATTTGCCTTATTTCTGCAACATCACAGGAGGATGATGGCTGAAACTATGCCTTCAGGAATGCAACAGTTTTCCTGTCGGTGGACAGCTGGCAAAGATGTCCGCCAAACTTCGAACAACAAGTACAAGAAATGGTGCCGTTGCTTGTTAGTTACACCCGTGTGCAAATCCTTTTGAAGTAAGACCGGCTTTCCCAACAGCGCATTGTTAGTCTGCTTGTAGGATTGGTCTAGCAGGTCTGAAAAAAGCTGCTGTAATCCCACTACCCTGTGAATATCCTGAGCTCCTGCTATTTTGTTTGCGTAAAAACCTAAATGAAATGGGGTTTTAGGGTTTTATCCACTTCAAACAGGTATCGGTCTTGTTTGTAATGTGCCCGGCATTCTCTTCGCAAGTTATTGCCGCTCCCCCCATCCAAAACTTGAAGGGCTTTCAGAAAACGTGCATTCCATTCAAAAAAATATTTATACCTAGAAATGTATGAGTGCAGTCATTAACGGCGTCATTAAGAAAGCCATTACATATTAACGGGGTATCCGCTAAACCTGACATCCATAAGTCGAGGCGGCACACCAGCGAAGTTCAATTATCTTCGGGTTAATTCTGCACTTGACAGGAAGTTCTCTTTCATTTGTGTGTGCTGCGCATGGCCGAGCAGGTGAAAAGCTGCTTAATTAAGGACCGGCTCAGAGACCTCCCGGGGCCCGGAGACCTCCCACCGCTGGAACCCCCCAGTGGACCCAGACCTCCAGCGTCCACTGCTGCGGCTGCTCCAAGGATTATTAACTCTGTGCCAACGGGTAACTCCCTGGTGGGTGAGGCCCTCCTGCAGCACAGCTACTCCAGAAACCCGCAAAACAGACTCCGCAGGGTTCTTTTAAGAGTTTCTGATAGACAAGGAGATGAGAGCAGTTTGGAGTGAAACATTCAGGCTTCAGAGCCCTGGTGGGCAAGAGGCAGCGTTAGGGTTGAGAACCGACAGACTGTGTCAGTGTTAGGGGCAGACAGGGTTGTTTTGAGAGGGAGATGCGGCCCTAGTGCTAATCAGAGATGGGCAATGTTAGACAGAGGCAGTGTTAGTGTCAATAAGAGACAAACAGTGTCAGTGTTGGGGGCAGACAGTGTTGTTTTGAGAGGGAGAGGCGGTGCTAGTGTTACTCAGAGATTGGCAATGTTAGACAGAGGCAGTGTTAGTGTTAATAAGAGACAAACAGTGTCAGTGTTGGGGGAAGACGGTGTTGTTTTGAGAGGGAGAGGGGTTAGTGTTGGGGGGGAGGGGTGGTGTTATTGCAAGAGGGAGGCAGAGTTGCTGGGGTCGGAAACCTCTGACAGTCTCTACACGTTCTGCACCATTTGGTGGAGACCCTTGAACACCAGAGCAAGACGAGACATCAAAGACTTCCAGACTTAATGTTGGGAGTGTTTCACTAATTTGCTTGAAAGCGGAAACTCCCTAATAAGTTAAAATGGCTGGAGTGAATTCCACAGACGGCATTAACAAGCCAAAGGGCAGCTATACGAGGACCTTCCTCAATAAAAACACTTGAGGTTGAGCAATGAACTCTAAAAAACTTTAGTATGGAAGGGTAGACTGTGGCACAACCCAAGACACCCAAACCTGTAACAGCACACCGTGTCACCGATCCAACTCAAGAGCAGAGACATTCCTTGGGCCCAATCTAGGGTGGGTTTGGAACAGATCCCAATAAATGCCGACCATTTACATCCCGGTGAGCTCCGCGAAGAGGGATGCATGGTTCACACGTAACAAAGTTCTAAAAAGTTGTCAGAATCGCTGACGGCTCCCAGAATAGAATCCCAGGACGCCGGAGATGGTTATCACACCCCAGTTCCTCTGCAGGGGGGTCCCAGGGGTACTCATTCTCACGGCCCAAACCTCCCCCCCCCCCCCCCATCACCGTGCGAAAGCGCCCAGCTCCCTACAGACGTAATGAGGGGGGGGTAATCAACAGCAGGAGAGAGCTACAGACAGAAAACAAACACGGCGTCACAAAGACGGCTCTCGCCCAACAAACATCCAGCCGGCGATACGCCATTGTGACTCGCGTCCGTGGCGCGTTGTCATAACGTGGGGCTACCTGCTGGCTGTCCACAGGGGCTGGGAGAGCTTGTGTCAGCCTGTGCTCATCTCCCTCTCCCCCCCCCAGCCCATGCTAAGGCACCGGGTTAAGTTATTTTTTGGAGGGTGAACGTATATGGCATTGCAGACAGGGAAAGGGGGCGGCGCGGCAGTGACGTGGCCATTGACTGTTCCACACTGCTCCGATCGTCTCCTGCTTAGTCTAATCAACTGTAAGTCACTTTGGATAAAAGCGTCAGCCAAATGTAATGTAACGGATGGAGAGGCAGCGCGCAAACCAGCCGGAGCGACTGAGGAGAAAGGAGAGGGAGGGAGGGTAAGAAAGCGGTGAAGAAACAGCTTGGTTCAGAAGGCACCATTAACACACAAGAGAACAATACGGCACTCGTGTTTACACTGGGAATTACTGTTACCATTTCCTTTATCGGTCTGGAGGAGATAAGGAAAGAAATACAAAAATGTGCTGAATCCAGGCAGGCAGGAAGCAGGGCTGGGCCTGGAAAGGGTTATTCTACAGCAGTAAACAACATCTGCCTTTCTGAATGAGGGTGGGTGTGTGTGTGTGTATGCAAGGTTGCCTCCTCCTGTTTCTATATCTATGTCTGTGTTTATCTGCCAGTCTGGTGTAGATCTGTGTCTGTTTATCTGCGTGTCTGTGCATTCGTGCGAGCGAGTGTGTATGCGCTGCAAGTGGGAAAGTCTGTGTGTCCACTTATATTCGTATGTGCGGCTGTTTTGTGTGAGGTTGCATATGCGTGTGTGTGTGTGTGTGTGTGTGTACAGGGATCAGTATCAGGGTGTTCGTGGGCGCAAGCGTGTGTGGGTATGGGGTTTGTGCAGGGTGTGGGTGTGTGTGTGTGCGTGTCCGGGCAGGGTATGTGTGCGCATCTGTGCAGGGCGTGTGTGTGTGTGTATGTGTGTGTGAGACTGTGCAGGGCGTGAGTGTGTGACTGTGCAGGGTGTGCGTTTGTGTGTCAGTGTGTGTGTGTGTGTGTGTGTGTGTGTGTGAGACTGTGCAGGGCGTGTGTGTGTGAGTGTGTGACTGTGCAGGGCGTGTGTGTGTGTGTGTGTGAGTGTGTGACTGTGCAGGGTGTGCGTTTGTGCTGGGAGCAGTAAGAGGGTCACTCCGAGGCGGACACAGATGGATTGAGCCCAGCCCTCTCCCAGCGTCTGATACCATCTGAGTGCACCAGATGGAAAGCTGTGAGCTGACCAGCGCTCTCACACACTTCCTCCCTCCCATACCACCAAAGCACACAGACCGGCTGCCTTATCTGCAGCCCAGGGTGCCAGCATAAACAGCAAACATCGGCGGTGCGCGTGTGTGTACCTGTGTACGCTTGTGTGCGTGCACTCGAGTGTGTGTGTGTGTGTGTGTGTGTGTGTGTGTGTGTGTGTGTGTGTGAGGGGAATTTGTACGTGGTTTAATGAATGTGTGTTTTAGGGGATGCAAGTTTCATTGTGTGCGTAGTTTACTGTATATATGTGCATCGTTTCATTTATTTGAGTGTGTATTTTTGGGAGTGATGTGTAGTGTATGAGAGTGATGCATCGTGCATGCGAGTATTGTGTAGTGTATGTTAGTGATGTGTAGTGTATGTTTGTGATGTGTAGTGTATGTTTGTGATGTGTAGTGTATGTGGGTGATATGTAGTGTATGTTTGTGATGTGTAGTGTATGTGGGTGATATGTAGGTGTTCAGCTGCTCGCTATTAGACAAATCACTGCTGTGTTACCCGAGCGCGACGCGGTTGCGCCCACGCACTATAATCTCTCGTTCGGAGCGAAGAACATTTGTTCCATTACATTTTCATGACATTTCAAAGAGCATGACGCAGTGGAGAAGTAATATCATTCAGTGACAGTTTTATTTATTTAAAGGAGCACTTCACCCCCAAAAAAAACACGAAGCGACGTGGCTCCTCTCCCATGAAGCGGCGTCCTTTCCCCTCCCATCCACACTCCCATTACCCTTGAGCTGCGCTCCATCGCCAACACGCAAACACTGCGTCTCCGTGCCAGTGTTGTGATGAGTTCCGCTGAAAGCTGTCACTTCTGTGTCACACCAGGGAACGTCGAGAGACGTGCAATTCTCCTCCAGCTATTAAAAGCAAACCGCGCTACGCTTCCCGTGCGATTAAAACAAAAAAAAATCCTTCACCGCGATAACCGTGAAGCGGCAACAGCCAGCTGCATACCAATGTACACATCCCAGAAAGCCCAGCGGTCCAGGCCAAGTTTCAGAAAGCCTCTCCAGTCTTAATGAAGAACACTCGCGCTGAACGGGCACTTGCGAGACAACAGACCACTCACCCATTTAGGAATCTGTTCTAAAGGCAAGCCATATAATTTCAGTGCGGTACCGCAACCTATTATTTTGGCAACAATTTCAATGAAGGGCCCTTCAGATGAATTCTAAAAAGTCTTCATAAAAAGCCCAAACACATTCATGAGCACTACATTCCCAAATTAGCTTATTCCAGCTAATAGAGCATTTCAAACATTTGTGAATGCTCAGGCAGTGCTAGCCTATATATTAATATGAAGCCTCCATGCAAGACTTATACAGTTGTAATATGGCACTCTTTATAAGGAACATCTACTACTTTTTATCAGCCCAGCTTTTTAAAACCCAATGAAGATACAGTACATGTAGCCAAGAGCTCAAAAAGCCCATTCTCTCAAAACAACTCCTGGTTGTTCTGTTCTGTTCTGGGGAAACTAATGGATTTGCAACATGAGCTACATAGAGCACCGACCTATGGTTTATGACGGAAGTGGTGAATAATTTAGTGCAGGGGCTATTGGATATGGACCGTGTTTCTGCTGACGCAATCCGGCATCATCCAGCGCGATTCTGAAGGCATCCCGTGCACATGCCAGGGTGAGCTCTCTGGGATCGGCGGGAAGGAGACAGCGCTGTTATCTGGAGCCTCTCCGCTTTGCCTTTACTCTCAGCGCACCAACAGGAGCTGCCAGAGATTTCGAGGCTTGGCAGAGAAGATGGGGGTGGGCACAGACAGATGTAGTCTGTAAAACACAGGATCTGTCTCACAGACCCCTGCCGCTCACTCAACGCCTTGGCGATACCGTGAGGTGGGAGCCGTCGACAAGTACATCAGCCCCCGAGACCTAGAGCCTGGCATGAGGAGGCGGGGTCAGTCCAACAAGCCCCAACCACAGAGGGAAGGAGATGCACGACGCTCAAGCCGCCATTTTGCCCAAAGCAGCTTCTCCGTTCCACATCCATACCTGAGCGGGACGTTCAATCACCTTTTAAAACGGATGCAGTTGCAAGACTGTGCTCACCACGCAGCTGGACCAGGCAGAGGGCACACGCCCCGCCCTGATGTTGCCCATTTAACAGTAATGGCTTCAGTTCAGAATGGACCATTGGTGCCAGAGCCATTTTCTTCACTGTGTGGGGCTGTTGTGCACACGATCCTTCCCTTACAGCACATTTCCCCACTGGGGCAATTAACATCAAGCGGATGATTGACCGGCTGTCTGACGGATCGACTAATCGCACACTAAGCTCCGTTTTTGGTTCTTGGTCTCGCCTTATTGCTCCGAGCGCAGATTGTCGAGCATCCCTCAAACCAAACGAGGAGCGGGGGAGGCTGGCGGGAGGGGTAGGGGCACGAGGAGACCGGATTCGGCCACACTGATCCAGGGCAGCACGCCGGACTGCTGCAGCGACACACGGTGGAGTGAGGGGGGGGTCCCACAGCTGTTTAAAGACCCTGCACGGGGAGCACTAATGGTTTCTGTTTTTACAGACGCCGCCCCCACGCCCCGTCACTGACGAGCTCCCCGCTCAGAGAAGGCCGGTCCCGCCTCGGCCCCGTCAGAGGGCCTATTTTTACGCCCCGGCGTATCCGCTTTCAGACCCGCGCTCCCTCAGCTGTATAAATACACCAGCCGGCCCGGGGAGAGGGGGCTATTTAACGCCCAGGCAACCGACAAGAGGTTAAACAGGAGAGCAGCTCCCCATTTTTGGACTTATCTGCTTCGGTACGGAGATTTCCCAGTGCGAACGCACCAGCGTAGCCGTGTCGGAGGATTCCTCCTTGAGGAATCGCGAAAGGATCGACGGCGGAAGAAGTGAAAATAAAAACGGTTTAAACGAAAGCAGCCCTTCGCCAAGCCGATGCAGCCGTTATAAGAGGTATAAAAAAAGGCAGCCCGTCACAGCAAAGACGCGGTTTTAAATTTTACACAATGATGACAGTAGCGCAGCCATTCAAAAGGCCCTACAAAGACAGAACGGCAACAAACAATTTATACATTTAATGGCTGTGGCGGCTCTTCTAGGCTGGAGTGCTTTTCATGAAGCGTAGAGCCCCTCTCCATCACGTTTTCCACGGGTGCGTTTAATTATTCATGGGCCTCGGCAGTGTGCGGGCTGCAGCCTCTCTGCTCGGCGGCGAACATTCGTGTCGTGTTTAAAAACCCGGCGACCCGGTAACGGACCTGGCCGAGCGCGGGGGGGTGAGGGGGTCACGGGCCGTGTGCGAGCAGCGCGGGGGGGGGGGGGTGGGGGTCTGTGTACGGCGTTCTGCTCGGAGACCCCGCGGTAAACATCCCCGCCAGCTCCGCGCGCGGAGAACAGCTGTGGAGCGATGATACGATGAGGGAGGCCCCTGGGGACGGGGGCTGCAGGGACTCAAATCGTCTCGCCCCCCTTTAACTTACCCGCCGCCAACACCGCCATCGCCTCTGCAGCCGCACGCGCTCGTGCTGCTTCCCCCCTTATCCCCCTCAAACACAGGTAAACAAAAGGCCCAATTAGGAAGGGACCGCCGCCCTGCCTTTGTCTGCCCGGGACAGACCTGGTTTGGGCTTTGTGGAGGTAGAGGACCAGAGAACAGCCTCTCCCCCCAGCTGTGACGCGGCACCACGTGACCAGACGCCGCTGACACTGATTGCAAAGGACGGCGGCCAAGTGGCAATCGATTGTAAACGTCTTTAAGCTCCGTCTTCTAACCGGAGGAAGGGGGGGGGAAGAACCGAAGCCACTGAAATTAGGAGGAGAAAAACGGCTCTCTCAGGCAATTCTGCTGAATTCAATGCAAACAAAGGCAAATGGGTGACGGGAGAAACATAATGATGATAAACAAGAAGCATCCATTGGAATAATCTCACCAAAGTGCCAGCACTCCCCAGAGCATGCGCTTAAAGTGCACATTCTCCAGCACAGCTCCCCGCACAATCCTATACATCCCAAAAGTGTCTCACCAACACAGACAGTTATGGGCCAGGCAGCGCGCTCTGCCAGGAGAATTAATTCGGCTGACATGGAGGAATAAAACCGCTCTAAGCAGCCACTGCCCACTGATACAGACACTGGACTCTACACCTTTCTGATGTTAGATATTATTGCTTCATAATGCTTGTTCCTGGCGATGGGAAATGATGTGAGAATGTTAGCCCAATTCCCTGATAACTGCGCCTCCAGTTTGTCCTTTCCAACAGGGACCATCTATGCAAGGGTAGAGCACGGCATAAATGCAATATAAAGGGCACCTAGTTCATGAAGACCGCATAATTAACAACACAATTAACCTTCAGAATCAGAACGTTGGTATTTCCAAAGATTGGGGTTTTCTAAAACAGAATCGTTTTAAAGACCAAGATATTTTAGAAATTAGCCAAATGATCATCATTTTAACCAACAAAACGATGAAGCCAAAATAAAATGGCCACAAGACCCGCAGTGCAGTAGCTTGGTGCTTGCATGTTAACAGCTGAACTCAGTGAGTGATGGTCTAGATTTTGGCATCCTGAGACATGTTGATGTGCCAAATATGTCAAAGGGAATAATATACAAGTCAATATACTAAGATAATATTTCAGTCAAATATGCCTTTTACTTTCATTTCTCAAACATCTAACAGCTTGACCAAGGCGAGATCAATCGGTCAGGAACACATAGGGAATGGATGACTGAAACTTGATTATCTCTTATTCATAATACACATCTGAGATTAATACACATCTGAGATTGCGTTTAAAAAAACTTGAAAATCCAAAGCAGGAAAAGCGCAAAGAATTAAGGCAGGAAAAAAATTTAATTGGCCATTACTCAAAGATTAATTATCATTTATTAAATCCTGAAAGGTAGTGGCTATTTAATTTTACTTAAAAATTAAACCATTTGTATAACTTCCACATTAAGCTCCCTGGTGATTTCATGTTTTATTAAACTGTGTCCACTGGCACAGCACAAAAAGCAAGCAGGCAGCAAAAGCACAAATTTACATATTCTTTAACGATGCAAAAGCATATCGCACAAAAGCCTTGTGTCCCCCCAAAAATGTTGTGCTTAAAGGATCCGTACCACACACATAATTCATTCTGTTGAACTCGTTCTCTCAGCAATTCAGCATTTGAATGCATTTATCAGTAAACAAGCCGACAAGCTGATTCGAAAACTGAGATTTTCCACATTTTACACTGTGAAATGCTACTGAAAGAGCCAGGGCTCTACAAAAAACTGCTTTTCTTGACATTTAAAACAGCGAGACTCCCTCTTTAGTGCGTTACATAAAAGCTGCTTTCGTAAACACTTCGCAGCACGGTCATAAGCACATCAAACATTCACACGTTTTTCTAACTGATATAGACTGTCATTGGGCATGCAGAGCGCCATTTTAAGTGACCTTCTTTAAGAGGTCTTCCGTCCATAACATGGTTAGGGGTGTTCTGGTAATGACACGCATAAGGTTGGAAACAGAGCGGTCCATATGATATTCGGTCTGTTGCAGTAGGACACCATGGATGTTTACGTTATGAAAGATGTGTCATGAGGCTGCTTATGTAGGCTTTGCCTGGGATCCTACATGCAGTGTCAACATTAAAAATGGCACAGATCCACCGTCGACACACGGGAAGCGTCGGAGCTCTGCGACACTAAGCAGAAGACAACGAGAGTAAAATCAACAGACGAACGGAATCACGTGTTGTCTTCACCACAGCGCTGCTTACGTCAGCGTGAGTGAACGGAGAGCCGCATTACCAGTCTCCACTCGCACACCAGACGCCACGGCGGTTAGCGAGCAAGAATAATGTTTACAAAGTACAGCGTCGGCCAACGGCGCATATCTAACCTTTACAGGTAAGAGTGCGTCCAACTTGAAGCCTAAGAGCTAAGGCACAGTGGCAGCCATGCAAATCAGCCGATCCAAACGGATCGTATCGAATCCTCGGACGGAAAGCAAAGACCTCAGACTGGGCTGGTGTAGCTCCTGGGACTAAAATAAATACCCACGACGGCGGCGCAGGAAAAGGGGGTTTAATGTCTTCACTTGGCTCTGGCAGGGAGCTGGGACTGCTCCAGAGAGCCTTTGATGGGGGAATTTGGGGCATGGGTGTGGGACCGAGGAGGAGGAGGGGGGCATCTTTGCTGAAACATTCGTTCAATCTCAGCACACGAGTCAAACTATGACAGACAATTTTGCAGGACATTTTTCCTGCGTCTCATCTCTGACGTGAGCCCGGCAGCACAAAGAGGAGGCAGAACAGCAGGCTGCTCTGGCGGGGAGGAGGGGGATTATGGTAATGGCTGCCGGAGCGCTTTATTTCCCTCTCTTTATTTGGGTTGGGGGGCGAGCGTGTGTGCTGACGGGGGCGTCCCCGCCTGCTCCAGCCGGGGATGAGGCAGCGCTGAAAGGTGGGGGTGCTAATTGGTTTGGCTCTTTTGATCTGCACACGAACGCATTAATCCCCCTTAATCATATTAACACAGCCCCTCTTAGCCAGCTCGGGCTGCCTGCGCCGGCTACAGGCAGGCAGCCACTGCAGTCAGGCGAAGCACACCTCCGCCCACCACCCGAAACCAGCCTCCCGCTCTACCCACAATACACCTGCACCTCGCCCCTCTCCTGCCACACCCAGACAGCCCGGAGCCTGCCTCTCCTCTAAATAGTCACAACCACCTATATACACAAACATGTACATGCACACAAACACACACAACCGACTTTACGCACACATACACACGGGCGTGCACATACAAACACACGCACGCACACACATACACACAACCAACCTTAGGCACACACGCACATACAAGCACACACATAGGCGCACAAATGCACACGCTCACCCAAATGCAAACAACCACACGTGCGCGCAAACACACACACACACACACACACACACACACACACACACACACACACACACACACACACACACACACACACACACACACACACACACACACACACACACACACACACACACACAGAATTCCTTTTGTTGTTCTTCTAGTCCATCAGGTAGATGTACATCAGAAGGGAAAAAAAAAACCCTTAGATGTTTGGAGAAGACAGAACATCTTTACGAAGGCGAGGGTTGCCTTGGTGATAGAAATATCTCTTTTCCCCCCGCGTGTTTTGCGGGGAAGGGGATAAGGGGAGAGCTGGCGACCCCGGCGGGGGGTCCGGTCAGGGGGACTGATCCCGTCTGTCACCAGGTGTTCGCTCCGCGGGGGGGAGGGCGGCTTGGCGCCGGAACGGGGGCGTCAATATGGCGCTTCCTGTACGTCCCAAGGTAACGCATATGGCGCCCCTACGTCACGCTGCCGCCGCCAGCCGAGCGACCGGCGGAAACGTCTCCATCTCCCTCTCCCTCCGTTTACACTCCCTGCACATTCACCCATCCGCTTTCATACATTATCTCCTCTACAAATACACACTGTTGTCACGGGAAAGAAATCCATAGCCATTGAATAAAATATCAACTCGCAGTTGCAATGACAATAGGATTTAAAAAAAAAAAAACTGTGAAATAAAACGGAAGTATAAAGCGTCACCCTGAGAAATGCGTGATTATTACCGAAGATATTAACTAATGTGCGCTAGCGTGAGACTTCGCTGTGTGTGTGACACCGGCAGATTGCGGAGGTTGAGGGGTGTGTGGAGTAGGATCCAGGCCGAGTGGAGGGGGGGTGAGTAATCAGTGCTCACACCAGGGGCTCCAGTCACAGGGAGATCAGTGCCGCCAGACCCCGTCAGAGACCTGGGGAACCAGTGCAATCCAGTTACAGCTCCAGCACCTCCCACAACCTCCCAGCTCAACCACCACACAGACACACACCCTCTGTCTCTCGCGTTCACACACCCAATCAACCACCTGCGTCATTCTACACACACACACACATATATATACACACACACACACACACACACACACACACACACATATATACACACACACACACAGACACACAGACACACACACACACACAAACAAACACACGGGCATGCCCACACGGCCGCAGATACACGTGCATCCCACTCAGGCTCTAGCATAGAAAGGCACACGCACAGACACACACCTCCTCCATGTTTCTCCTCTCAATCTCTCTAATTCCTCTAGCATGGCCAGAGTCCAACTCAGGACCATCAATCAGTGCACAATTATTGTGGAACAATCCGCCCCACACAATCACTAACATGTAATTCCTTGTAAGGCAGGACAATAGCAGATACTCGCGTACATACACACACATACATACATACACACATGCACACATACACACAGAACCAGTCAGCCAAATAGGGGCATTCTCCAGCAGCAGAGCAGGAGCATTCTCAGAGCAGACTGAGGAATCCACTGTGAGGTGAGAGTGCAATACTGTGTTTTTTTTCTCCTTGTTAAAGGGGGGTTTCAAGGGGGCTGGAATTGGCATTGTCGTGGGAATCACATACCAACCGTTTCCATGGTGACCCCCTGGCGGTGACAGGCGCTTCACAGTAACCGGTATACATCTCCCCCACGGGACCCTTCCACCCCTCCCCCTCCCCTTCCGCCCCAGGCAGGGTGGAGAGGACGGCCGGACACAAATCACCTCCCCTCCCCTGCACCTCTCCAAATTTAGAGCACCTATTTTCCCTGTCGCTTTAAATCTTCCCTTTACACACAAAGGGGGGCCGGAGCTCAGGGTGGGCCTGGTGACCGAGGGCCCCGGCTGGGCCCCCATGTAGGGCCGGCGCGTTCGCCTCCCTCCGAAAGGCCGGGACACGCAGAGGTCCTCCTGCCAACACAGGTGGGTATTGTTCACGGCGCTGGGTCCGTCTGGCAGCCCTCCAGAGGCGCTCGATCACTGGGGTTCAGCCCGCTCCAGCAGCAGAAACCCGACTCCACCGGAGGCACAGCCAGCCCAAAAACGCGCTTTAACCCTTCGCCCGCCTCCTTTGTCATTAGACAAGAGGAAGCGGGGTATGGGGGAGGCTAAATGAAAGCCAGAGAGAAAGAGTGGGGAAGTCGGGGTAATGGTGCGGGGGGGGGGCTGCTGGGAGATTTAATTGGTTTAATTTCAAGGTTTCCGCAAACATGAATGGAAAACAGATTCAGGGGCTGTCGTGAGCCCTGATGTGTGTTTTGGTGATGGTCCCTCTGTTGACGCGTTTCATTGTGCGTGTGTCTGTGTGGCTGTGGTTGTGTGAGTGCAGTGTACGCGTGTGTAGGGGAGAGTGAGGGAGTGTGTGTGAACATGTGTGTGCGTGTTAGTGTGTGCGGTTCACACACGTGTAGGCGTGAATGTGTGCGCGATTTCAGCCCTTCCTCTCGGGAGGAACCGCTGAATGCTCTTTCAGCTGCGGAGCACAGAGCTCCCAGAATGCAACGCCTGCCTTTTGTCTCGCCTCTCGGAGACACCAGGTGAGAGAGCGAGCAACAGAGGAGACTCACTCACGCCAGCAGCAGGGGGAGGGGACCTGCCTCCATTACAGCCGAGGTGGCACACAGAATTACACAGCACCTTTACCGCACAGACGCGCACACAGACGCGCACACAGACACGCACACAGCCGCGCACACACAGACGCACACACAGACGCACACACAGACGCACACACAGACGCACACACAGACGCACACACAGACGCACACACAGACGCACACACAGACGCACACACACACGCACACACAGACGTACACACAGACGTACACACACACACACACACACACACACACACACACACCACGCACGCACGCACGCCATACACACACCGCATACAGACTTTGGCCCGAGCCCTGATCGCCTGCATTTACGGGAGCATTCTCATTAACCGCTGCGGCCTTCAAAGCCAGAAGAGCCATTGTTCACAGATATATGGGGGTCAGTGCATGGGTCAGGCCCACATTGATCTGCAAATAAATCCATAAGCCAGCCGGGTGGTCAAACACACCAAACAAGATCGACCTACACGGTACAGTATCCTCAATCAATACATCTGACAGAGAGATTTCAGACACTCACGACAAACTCGCTGGGCTTTTTAAATGGGAAGACCGTAAAAAAAAAAAAGAAGTGGCAATTTATGGTCGCAAACATGGAACATCTGGTCTTTCTTTAAGCAGCTTTATGATTCCAATTTTTTGCTACAGGGATGTAACAGGATTGTCGCTGTATTAATCCTTAAGCCCGGACTTGACCTTCTGTACAATTAGAAACAAAAACTGGTAACACTAAACGCCTTTGATATTCATTTGTCATGGGTCCATTCTTCTGGCCTGTTTAACAGCGGAGAGAAGCTTATATGATCCATTTATATCAACCCATGGTAGCTGGTGCTCGTAATGATGTTGACATTTCCCTCTTTATGCCGTCCAAGCCTAGGGACGCAAAGCCAGCCAGCAGCACGGCGTGGTCTTTTAAAACACTTTCTTTGAGAAATTCTGTTGTTTCCCTCATTTCAATCTCCTTTGTTTTTTTTCCTCCCGATGGTTTCCGTATTAAAGAAGCATTCTTGTGTGCGCCCGCGTACTCGTGAACAATCGGACACAGTGTGTACTACTCATTACAGGGAACCTCACACTCCACAACCCAGAAGATGTGTTTTGATAAGTCTTCGGTCCGTGTGTAAGGAGTGAAATCACCGTCTCTACCACGAGAGAACAACCAATGGCTACATTTCTTGGCCAACTGGTTGGTGGCTAAGAGCAATGGTACACCTAGAATGTGACACCAAAGCGGAGATGAAACCAAAATGTCAGCCTGGCATCTAAAGATGCATAACAACACCATAGTTAACTAGCGATTAATATCACCCTATAAGCAAGGTAGGATAATCCCATTACATTAGCCAGATAGCAAACGCAATGACATTCATTCGATTAACTATTCCCCCATAGGACAGTTGACATAGATATTCTCCACATACATCTCTGCGAACACATTTCAATTATGTAACTGACAAGAATTGTGTTTGAGTCTGGTGCATTCAGTGACAGCAGTTTTACATCGCATTTCATTTTCAATTTCATTTTCAATTTTTACTGACTGTTCAGGAAACCATCTAGCAAACACATTTCCGGTTTCAAAAAATAAACGAGCACTCAAAACCAAAAAAGCAAGAGCATAAAACTGGAAAGCGAGAGCAGCACTGAAGTGAGAGTGCAGTTCTCGTTTTCTGCTGGCTTCCTTTCATTTTGCTCTCTGTTATTAAAGATGGCGGTTTCACTCCATACATTTTGTCACATCCTGTGAAGAACATGACTGGAACACTGTTTCACTCTGAAAAAAGCCACAGTAGAGTTTCCACTGCATCGAAACAGCAGAAATGAGCTGCAGCACAATTCAAGAGTTAACAAGCTCAACATGTTCCTATAAAAACTAACGTAGTTAACTTTGTTTTCTGTTGTTGCAGTTTCTTAGAGCAATAATTAAATGGAGATGGAGAGACAGAGAGGGAGAGAGAGGAGAGAGGAAAAAAAAAACAGTTTTTCCACCATACCACTCCCTCCCCTAAAAAGCTCTTCGAAGGCGAGTCGCATTTCAGTTTAATTACAGGCCTTGTGTTGGACAGATCTCTCTCCAAGAGCTATAAATTTGAGGGAGGTGGTTTAGGAGTGGAGACTATTCCACTCTCTCC